>NC_052502.1:60263193-60434992 GCF_016617805.1 Bactrocera tryoni | reverse complement strand
CTTATACGTAGCGAAGCATGATGACGAATTAAGTGGCTTGTTGTCGTCCAGCGATGACATGACCAAAAATTTTGGATCATCCGTGTTTGAGACTGGTAATTCTGGAAATTGGTCTAACGGGATCGGATTTGGTTTTTTTCTTTTCTTTTTCATTATTGTAGATAATAGGGAAAGCCTATTTTCCCTCTAATTTGGTGGCCCCAGGGGCCATAGTAAACGCGAATTTTAGTTTAACAAATTAAGAAATTAAGTGATTGAAAAGATATAAAACGATAAAAAATTAATTCACAAACAAAGCACGAGCGTAATATAAACGCAGAACAAACCGTTATACCGTTTTAACAAACTCAATAAGCACAGAGCGAAAAGCAACCGGTTACGATGACAGTTCGACGGTGAATGCTGTCAAAATTACTTGACTACAGCTCAAGAAATAAGGAATTTTTTTCTTGAGCATTTACTTGAGAGCTGGAACCCAACCTTTAACGGTTAATTTTAACACATAAGGATGACGACCTCGTCTTGAATTTCGGATGACTGTTTTTCAGTCCGTCCGTGCAAGCGACCACTTGAGTAAAAATTTAGATATCGAGTTGAAACACGTGCGGCTCAATTGGATGTTGGTATTGAAGATGGGCAGATTCTGCCACAACTAAGCTGTAAATTAGGAAACCACACTATACATAGGATGACTAACAGTTAAATTTTTACATCTCACATACCATACCTATAACTCATATACATATGTAGCTACTACACTTGCTAAGGCGGAATTATTTTGACAGTATGAAAATGAGTTAAATTAGAAGACCAGGCTCACTTCCCGTAAAACGGTTATTTTGAAAAAAATGCGATAAATGAAAATGAATTAAAGAATTTTTTGGTGTTTTTGGGGCACGTAAATTAGCATACTTCTTTTTATAAGTAGTTGACCGTGAGAACATACTGGTTTACAGTTTTCTGTAAATAGAATTTGTGCCGAATTTAATAATTTATGTCGAATGCTACTTAAAGTTTATGAATGTTATGTAATAAATTAATACTCCTAAAGAAGTACACACAGAAAATGTTTGCACCCCATAAGAAATAAATACAACAGAACATTTTAATTCGAGAAGTTCCCTATGTAATATTGGAAAGGTTACTATGATGAGTATATACCATATCGTCTGGATATAAATTGAATGGTTATAGAAACAGGCGTAATTACAATTGATTTTTGGTGACATGCAAAGAAGGAAATTTAATCAACCGAAACTGGAAATAAACACAAAATTTTTAGCAAGTTTTATAAACATTACAATGCAAAAGAAATCAATATTTACCACAATATAATGAGAATTGAATTTGTTGCATCGTATGAGTTCGCGATTAATCCTTTTTTTCAGTAGTGAAAACTTTTGAGGCCTTGCCACTCCCGACTTTCCAACACCATTTGAGTCCAACCGAATAGTAACACAGCTTTCGTGCGTGCACAGCACCGCCCGAGCATTTAGCGTTCGAAAGGCCCAGATAGCTCGCGACCTTTACCAAAAACCACCCTGTGAGAGTACTATCATCATACAGCTGAATTTGTCGAAAGCATACGAGTCAACTATACATCGCTGGTTGAAGACATCAAACAAACCACGCACTCCAGGATTCAAGAAGTGGACCATGAACTATCCTCGCTACAGTTTAATCTTTGCATAATTACCACCTTATTTACGAACTGAGCTAAGGTCTACAGACTAGACCTCAACATTTCCGCCGATAATATTAAAATTCCAACTGTAAACAATCTTAAAATTTTAGTTGTTACATATGACAGTCTGCAAGGCAATTGGGCGGCCGGTCGACAACTAAGCCGCCTAACAGATTAACACTTACCGATCCTAGGGTTAGATCGCCGAGAAAACAGCTCTTGGTCGGATGAAATCCGAGTCAATTCCGGTGCGTAGAACCGGCTGTCGTGAGAATTGGCAACTAAGCCGCAGATGGTGAAGCTACAGACCTGCCAGAACACCCACACTCTGGACTGTGACATGATGAATTCTGAGGTCCCCCTTCAATCATTTATGCAGTGAGGTCCGCTTCTTGTAAAGAAGCATAACACTCTTCTCTCCAAGCAGTTTCTGCTCGGACCTGTTCGTAGAAACCATCTCTGCAGTCACCTGGTTGAACAGGAGCAACCTCCCAGAAACATCAGGAGAACATTCCTTCCACAATTCGACGAAATCGAATAATATAGAAAATGAACTTGCGCCGATTGCTACCATTACCGAGTTTAATATTCGCATTAGTATCTAATTATATCCTAAATATGTGTTGGAGGCTTTCCAGTTATACTATCTTTAAAGATTACTCGCACGACTACAATATTTGCATAGGAAAATAAAAATCTTAATTGACCATAACCGAAACTGATAGTTTCATATTTCGAAACCAAGTTAAATTTCCTTACCAAATTTTGTAGAACGTTGCTTGTTTTTGCCATTTGAAATTAAATTTATCAAAATCATGCAAACTTATAATTAACATAATTAAATAATAAAAACTAATTCCTAATTTTACAAATTTCAATAAAGGGACCTCAATATTTTTTAAGTAGATAACGTATACAATGGACTTGAGGGTAAAATTTAGAATAGCATCCCCGGATTTCGGGGATAAAATGGGTATCCCTGGAAAGGTGACGTTCTCCAGATCACGAAAATATATATATATATAGTTGCCGCTAACTTATAGTTTTAAAGATATTTGCATTTAAAGTTGAAAAATTGATAACTTTTACATTGGTAATTTGTATATTGTGAACAACTTTTTCACTTATATTATGCACTTTTCACTTACTTAGAAACGTTATAGTGAAGTGTGAAATAAAGCTTTATATACAACAAATATTAAAAAAATTAATATACAGAAACGTTATAGTGAAGTGTAATGTAAAAGTTTTCAATTTTTCAACTTTAAATGCAAATATCTTTAAAACTATAAGTCAGCGGCAACTGTATATATACATTTTCGTGATCTGGAGAACGTCACCTTTCCAGTGATACCCATTTTATTCCCGAAATCCGGGGATGCTATTCTAAATCCCAGCCGGACTTGACTTTGTTTTCTTGGTTATCGTTGCTAATTAGAAGATCACTAAATAATGTATACCTAAGCAATTGTTTAGATTGTTAATATTTAGTCACTGCGTTTCGTTTTCAGGGATACGAGTATTCTCGAAGCGGCAACCCTACACGAAATGTGTTAGAAAACTGTTTGGCAGCTTTGGATGATGCCAAATATAGTTTAACATTTTCATCTGGGCTAGGAACAGCAATGGCGGTGTTCTCTATGTTGTCTGCCGGAGATCACATCATCATTGGAGATGATGTGTATGGAGGAACAGCGCGTTTAGTAAGGTACACTTAATCAAAGTCATTAATAGCCTTAGCATTAAATTATGATAAGTACATTTAAATGCATTATTACTTTTTGCGGTTCTTTATTGATCACTTTAGTTGAAGTTTGGAAATTCTGTTAAAACTTGTACTTGAAGTATTATTGTTATCTCTCTTTGTTAAAATTTTTTGTAGCATTCCCGTTTACAACAATAGGCGTGTTTTATTTGACCCGCAGATTAAGCTCTTATTATGAAAGACTTAGCCAACATAATTATGTTGGCTTGTCATTAGCTATCATAGCTTGCATACTGAACATTGAACTAGAGGCATCGCCAGTTCATCGTCTTTTTTCATTCACAATAGCTAGTTTCTTTTTCCAAAAAAAGTAGTTGGCAAAAGCGAGAAACCTCATTTTGATAGATGAAAATGTAAACAAACCAAAATTACAGATTTATTGGATGCGTATTGAGTTGAAATTAAGACAAATATGAACACTTGTTTTCAGTTTTTTGTATTCTAGACCTCAAATAAATATAATAAATATATTTGTATAGTATATTAATATTCCGTTTACAAATTTGAAATTTCGAACTAAATTGTATATCAGCTGATTGTTCTTGTGCCAACACAATTCATTTTTAAGCGAATATATGAAATAAGCTAAGTGCGTTTTATTTGTCCATGATTTAGCTAGTAGCTTGAGATGGTCAAATAAAACACGGCTAATGTAATGTAATTTAATCGACAACTGCTATTTTGAACTCGCGGAAAAAATCTAAAAATTGGTCAGATATCATTTTAAAAGCAATAAAAATTTTTATGTAAAACTTACACAGTATAATAGCGCTAGAATAGTTGTCGTTCAATGACAGTGTAGCAGTGGACTACCTACTGTCGTCAAATGAGTCTGCAGTCACCTTTTTGTGCATATTATCGATTACTAAGAACCTTTGTTGTAGTATGTAGAAATGTCAAAATTGGGAAACTGATTCTTGATTTTTTATTTAAATACGAACGTTTCTAACTGATATATTCTTAAGCTCTTTATGAATTAATTCCCAGTAATGTGAGATTTTCCATAACAACTTTAGATATCATAGGTCTAACATTAAAACCATTTCAAATACTTTCATCAGCAAGAAAACGTAGAGTTACACATAATCTTATAAATATATAAAATTAAGTGGGGTTTTTTTCTGTTCGCTATAGCTGACTAAACTATATTGTTCATGAAATGAAAAATGGCCTGAAAGACTTTGTAGGGAATCCAATGAGAACGATTTGTAAAAAAAAAAGTTCAGAAAATGTTCATTTTACTGTTCGACTATTCAACATTTAGCTAAGCTGCAAAACACTGATAAGAGTGAGTAAATTCTGAAAGGTTCGAGCAAATTTACAATACCAAGTGGAACATGTCTCTCTTTGTTAACATTTTTTGACATTCAGATTTGTCACTTCATATGGATTTCCCGTTACATTTGTAATAAAGGCGCGGATAATGAGATAATTTACGTAAATTTCTATATGACGCACTCTAGAAATACACATTACATGTGGCGATTTCACAAAAATGAAGCTCAACAGGACCCTAAAATGTAGTAAAATGACTTTAAGGCTCCTGTGAAGCAAAGTATTTTGTTACCAAATTGTAAAAACTGAAAATGAAGTAGAGAAATAATTTGCATGAGTCAACATACATATTTACTGGTGTGAAAACCGCTTACGCGGTTATAGCCGAGTTAACAACAGCGCGCCAGACGTTTCTTCTTTTCGCAAGGTGGCGCAAATTGGAGATTCTAAGCGAAGACAGCTCCTCCACCTGGTCCTTCCAACGTAGTGGAGGTCTTCCCCTTCGTCTGCTTCCCCCGGCGGGTACTGCATCGAATACTTTCAGAGCTGGAGTGTTTTCGTCCATTCGGACGATATGACCTAGCCAGCTGTCTTTTAATTCGCTGAACTCTGTCAATGTCGTCGTGAGATATCGTTCCATCCAATGCAATATTCGTCGTGGTCAACGCCCAAAGGGCCATAAATCTTTCGCAGAACTTTTCTCTCGAAAACTTGCAACGTCGACTCATCAGATGTTGTCATCGTCCATGCCTCTGGCACCATATAGCAGGACGTGACAATTCCCACGACAGCCGGTTCTACGTACCGGAATTGACTCGGATTTTATCCGACCAAGGGCTGATTTTTCGGCGATCTAACCCCGTTTGGATCGGTGAGTGTTAATTTGTGTTTGTCATCATTGGAGCAATGCCTTGAAGCAGAGTTGCTCTGTATCCTCCTGAGTCGAGCTGGCATTGAGGCCAACCCGGGCCCGGAGGAATTTTTCTGCTGCGTATGCGTAGAAAGCCTCCATCCAAACTTCACCTCGGTCAGGTGTAAATCATGCAATGGATGGAGCCATCTTAAGACCTGCTCTTGCCTTAAGACTCACAGGGAGTGGACCACGAGTTACGTGGCCCCATGTTGCCTACGCAATACTGCGACACCAGCCTCTACGGCTGTGCAATCTGCACATTGTTCGCGCGCTGCGCCGCCGCTCACCCCGGGTGGCCAACAAAGGACCTCCACGGTCCCCAGGAACTCAAACAGGCAACATAGCTCCCACTCTGACCAAGCTAAACAGCCGCTCAGATCTTCTAAGTTGTGCAGGTTTCCACGTAATGCGTAAAGATCGCGAGCGAGATAATGGTGGTGGCCTAGCCTTCATATTGCACAACACCGTGCAGTATCGTCTAATCAATGAAGACATCGACCGCAGGGAAACAACCCTAGAATGTCAGGGTATAGCTATCCGGTCAGGCGATGTCGAACTTGAAATACTCGTGGTGAAAACCGTTTGGTACTAGGCGACTTTAACGCGCACCACGAATTTTGGCATTCCTGCCTGTCAAATTATCGTAGGGGGATGGAGCTGGCGGAACAGATTGACGATTCGACATTCTGCACAATGAATGACGAAGCCCCCACCAGAGTTATGGGCACCTGTAATAACTCGCCCGATATTACCATTGCTAGCGGTGGTCTGATAAATAGCATAACCTGACGACCTATGCTAACTCTCGCACCAGACCATCTGCCCATAATTATCTCGATCGAGAAACCTCCCGATTTCGTTTCTGTGGACAACCGTACCTTCATTAACTTTAATAAAGCTAACTGGATACAGGCTCTACAAAACACCTATCAACCTCAACAATGAGTGGAAGCAATGGAAGTTGACTCATTAGCTCAATTAAAGAATCCAGAGTAAACCAGTTCACAGAAGAACAGCAGGAAATAAAACCGCTTTATAACAAAGCCCCCAACAACACGGCATCACTCTAATATAAACCATATAAAAACAAATACACTGCATTGAAGTTCAGTTATAGTACATTAAAGGGAAATTAAGCTGTTAGGATTCAATTTAGCCTTATAGATAAACTTAAAGATTCCTTAGAAATATGTATGCTCTATTTTTATATATGTATCTATATTTCTATGTTTTCTAATTTTAACAAGAAATAAAAAATTAATGAAAATTAATTATAATAATGAATTATTACCTTTCACAACTAGAGTAGAGGCAGCGATTAAAACTGAAAGTAATCAACCTGTGTGGGTTAGGAAAAATCCCTATCTCTTTGCTGACAACGACTTAGTGAGAAGGAAAATACAGAAACAATTAAAAACTAATATATATATCAACCAAGTAAAAGTCAATATAACTCTCCAATATGGACTTGACAAAACAGACAGACGAAAATTATAAAATAAAAGAAGAATGGTAATTGATTTTCAAAAGCTGAATAAACACGTAATCTCATATATGTAGGTATCCTAAACCAGATATAACCATGACTCTTTAGTACTTGGGGAAAAGCTAACTATTTCACTACACTCGACTAAGAATCAGAATTTCCCCATATCAGGATTAAACAAAAAACCAGAGAAAAAATATCATTTTCTTTTTTGTTTCAATTGCAAAAGCTATTAACTCGCTTTGTTGTTTTTTAGCGATTATTTAGCGATTTATTACTCGCTCTCATTCAGGTGTGTGGTTTTGAGCCGATGGTCGTTAGCTATCTTAGCGTGCAAGCCTTTTGAATGGCCTCTACGCCTGCATAACGCTTTCCTTCCATGGGCAAATGCATTTTTCCGAAAAGGAAGACGTCGCACGGTGTCAAATTAAGTGAATACGGGGAATGGTTAATGGTTAAAATGTGATTTTTGGTCAAATAATTGTCAATCGATGAGACGGATTCGGAGCAATTTTTAGTCGTCAGTCAATTTGTGCTGAACAAACCGTACACACATCTTTCGTAAGCGAAAATGTCCGGTCAAAATGCGATAAATCAATGTTTTGGAGATGTTAAATTCCATTTCCGTGAATTTCAATGATGATGTCGGCTGATTTTTGATGAATTCACGCACAGTTTCGATGGAATTTCGGAATTTCCGGTGATCACGGATTTTGATTGGCCCACATGTTGATCGTCATTTATGTCCCCACGACCACTTTGAAAGCTGGTTTCAACGCTCGTGCACTCTGCTACGGGATAGGCAATCTTCGCCATAAACTTGTTTCATCAATTAAAACGTTTCGGTAAAAGTTTTACCAATTTTAAAACAAAATTTAATGTTGACTCTTTGTTCGAAGCTCATTTTCGCACCGATAACACAAACATACTGACACTTAAAACGCAATAATTTCACTTCCAATCAATGAAATGTCATGAAATTCTCACTGTACAATCGATAAAGATAGCATATTCTAACGCAGTCTACATATAGATGGCGCCAGCAGAGGGTGCTAGATTCAAAAAGTCCTGTTTACTTTGGAACACATCTTGTATTTCGACGGCAGCAGTGCTTTGCTTGTTACTACTACTTTCCTAATTTTTAATCCCAGCATCGAGATTAAAGGAGAAATTTTTTAATTTTATTCCAACGTTTTTATACTCTTGCAACCTGTAGCTACAGAGTATAATAGTTTTGTTCACCTAACGGTTGTATGCATCACGTAAAACTAAGCGAGATAGATATAACCCTATATACATATACATAAGTATATATATATAATACATATATTATCAGGATGACGAGAAATGATGAAATCCGTCCGTCCGTGCAAGTTGTAACTTGAATGAGAATGTCTTGATGAAACTTGGTAGTACAGAAAACACCTGCCACGCCCGCAATTCGCCATTAAACGGAAAACTTTAAAGTGTCATGACTAAGCACTAAATGTAGTAGCAAAGGGCACCTGTACATATGTACATATCTCCTAAACTAATAAAGGCAAAACAACAAAATTTGCTCAGCGCAAATATTATAGAAATCTTACCGACTATGTGAAAATAGATGAAATCGGAAGATAACAGACATTAAATTTTACCTCCGACATGGTATGAGAGGGCTTATATGAGCCGGTGCAAAAATTGGACGATGGGCGTGATATCGCCCACATTTTAGTGAAATCACATATGGATCTCGGCGCCCGACCGAACAAATTAAACAAAACTTAGTATATGACATTAGTTTAACATTCCTATATCACAGTGTGAAAATGGGCGTAATCGGACTACAACCACGTCTATTTCTCACATAACACAATTTTTAATTGTACTTTTTTCTTCCACTTTCTAGTACACAAATCAAGAAGCAATTAATAATTCCCTTAAAGTATGCCACCTTATAACCAAAAATCTTTCAAATCAAACCAAAACTGTTAAATATATTGGTCAATGTATGAGATATACAAATGAATTTCAGAGAGAATCTTTTCCTGATAAAAATATATCCGTGTATTAAAAATTAGTTGAATCGGGTCAATACTTTTCGAACATTCAGCTGACTATGCTCCAAATGATTGGTGGCGATCAGTGTATGAGTTATATAGAATTATAGTATGTGTATGTAAAATTGCTTAGATTCGGATCTACTGGTTGATGTTTTACATTTTAAGTTATTTCCCTGGCTTTGATTCTTGCAAGTTGCAAAAGTATTACATGTTCAGTTTTACCCGAATTTAGCCCATTCTTACTTGTTTTATTTAACAATTATTAGTTTCTTTGTTTATATTTTTTTCTGTAATTCTATTAAGAGTAAGGGGAAAAACAGGAGTTGTCACCCCGTTGGTGAAAAGGTTATATCACCATGTTGTCAGAGCCTGGTTCGTATTAAAAAGGGGGTGCCACCTGGATGGTTGACTTTTGGAAAGGATAGGCTGTGTATTCCCATTACCAACAGTTAGTCGAAATTTCTTTTCGTATTTTGTCAGTAGAAAAATTAAATTCGGGGAAGTAAAAAAAAAAAGTTACAGCTGTTCAAAAATGAGTGAAAATAATGAAGAAATTCGCTATATTTTGAAATTTTTGAATAAAAAAGGGAAGAATGCCACGCAAGCCGCCAATGAAACTTGTGAAGTTTATTACGGAGACGATGCTGTATTAGTTCCTGTAGCACAATGATTCGCTTCCGTTCTGGAAATTTCGAATTACACTGATGGAATAATGTCTAGCGGAAAAATAGCAAAAAGTGGTCGACCAAAATGGCACATATTTGTTTATTTATTTATTATTATTAATATAAAAAAATAGTTAAAATTTTATTAGAAATTCGAAAATATTTTTCGACTACCCAATATATCATATATTGACCGACATTTTCGAACAAAAGTTAACTATAGGTACCGGGGTCAAAATATTCAGTACCTAGGGGTTTGAACAGTTTTTGTTGGATTTAAGCAATTTTTGGTCATACGGTGACACACACTAAAGACAATATTTGTGCAAATTTTCATCCCGTTATATCAATTGCTACTTGATTTGTGTACTAGAAACAACGAATCAAGTGGAATTTAAAATTGTGCTATATGGTAAGTAGGCGTAGTTGTTGTCCGATTTCATCCATTTTCACAATGTGTCATAGAAAAGTAAAAAGAATGCCATGTACTAAATTTTGTCGAAATCAGGAATGCGGGCGTTCAGACAGACAGTCAACTGGATCCGGCATCCTGATCATTTATATATATATAACCCTATATCTATCTCGTTTAGTTTTAGGTGATACTTACAACCGTTAAGTGAACAAAAGTATAACACTCTGTAGCAAGTGGTTGAAACATTGAATTACAAGAAAAACACATATAAAGCTGGAGCAATTCATATGAAATTAATTATGTACCTGTTACGTATTAAATAAAAAATATCAAAGTTTACCGTAAGTTTGCATTGTTAACGACTTAAATAAAACGTTTAACTGATATTACGCTTTTTTGCGCTTGGTAACAACTTTTTGATACATAAAAAAATGTGTTTTAGTAAATACATTTATTTGCAAAATTTAGTATATATGAGTTACTTTGGTTTTATTTGTTTTTTTTATAACTCAATATTTTAATGAACATGAAATCCAAATCTTTTTAAAGTTTCTTTGTTACTTCTATACTTATGCAGATATAAAGATACGAAGCACAATAATTTTTGCTTCCCACTGTATGTTAAAAGGATAACAAATTTGATTGTAATCCATTCACAATTTCGTCGAACAATTTTATATTTTTTTATTTGATTTATACATTGCAACTAGTTCAAATAAAAAAAGGACTAACAAGCAACTTGAATATGATTTAAACGTATAATTACAAAATGACAAAACTACTATGAGAGTATTGGCTGATTTGAAAGATCGCTGGGTTTGAGTCGTCTTGGCGGTCCATCTCTAGAAGTTAATATAGGTTCATTACAATGCTGTAGCAATCTTGCATTATGTGCTTTTGCATTTTTTAATATTTCCGCGTTAACCGAGTTTACACCTAGATCACGCTCTATATCAGCCCATCTACAATACCAAGGCGCTTTGACAATTAGTCTTAGTTCTTTGTTTTGAAATTATTGGATGACTTTCTTATTGCTTGCGTTAGTACATCCCCAGAGTTGTGCACCATAGCTCCATATCGGAGTATTTGTTTATAGATAAGTATCTTATTTTCGATGGAAAACACTGATTTGTTACCGATTAAACAATTATAATTTTTGAGTCGCATGTCCAGCTCTTTACTAATGTTTTTTAATTGAACTTTCCACCGTAGCTTAGAGTCAAGCGTCATTCCTAAGTATTTAGCGGAATTCAAGTACGGTATTCGTGCACCGTCTATGAAAATTGGTAAGTGCTGTATCTTGTTGTATGTGAAAACAATGTGTACAGACTTAGCTTCATTAAGTTTTATCTGCCATTTCTTTGCCCATTATAAGAGCTTATTTACAGCTTTTTGAAGATTAGTAGTGGACTCGTGTTCACTACTACCAACAGCAAGCAACGCGGTATCATCTGCAAATGTGGCTGTTGTATAATTGCAGGCAACTGGCAGGTCGTGCGTGAACAGAATATAAAGAAGAGGGCCCAACACACTACCTTGTGGAACTCCTGCTTTTATTTCCCTAAGGATAGAATATTTGTCTCCTTTTTTAACGCGAAGATAGCGATCTGATAAATACTATTTTATAATGTCGTCGAGCAATGAATGTTAAACTCTATTGTAACGTCTTTAAAATTAAGTTTGGTCAACACCCGGGCTTTGATATTGGCAAGTTGTAAGAGCATACAATATTCGGTTACATCCGAATTTAGTCCTTCCTTACAAGTTGGCTTTATTTATTAATTTTATAAGTAAACTTAAAACTATGTCTTGCTAAGTTTTCTGGAAAACCAAATTATTAGATCATAAACAATTGCTCAAAATTCATGTTTGTAAGAATCATTATACATACTATAACACATGGAAAAACAAAACGCAGCTGAAAGCAATTTATCAGGGTAGTATAAGGTGCGGTCCAAAGTAAACAGGACTAGCGCCCCCTGCTGGCGCCATCTATATGTCGACTAGTGCGTTAGAATATGCTGTCTTTATCGATTGTCCAGTGAGAATTTCATGACATTTCATCGATTGGAAGTGAAGTTATTGCGTTTTAAGTGTCAGTATGTTTGTGTTATCGGTGCGAAAATGAGCTTCGAACAAAGAGTCAACATTAAATTTTGTTTTAAAATTTGGTAAAACTTTTACCGAAACTTTTCAATTAATTAAACAAGTTTATGGCGATGATTGCCTAGCAGAGTGCACGAGTCGTTTCAAAGTTTTCAAAGTGGTCTAGAGGACATAAATGGCGATCAATATGTGGGTCAATCCAAATCCGTGATCACCGGAAACTCCATCGAAACTGTGCATGAATTCATCAAAAATCAGTCGAAATCATCATTGAAATTCATGAAATTGAACATCTCCAAAACATCGACTTATCGTATTTTGACCGAACATTTTCGCTTACAAAAGGTGTGTGCACGGTTTGTTCCGTACAAATTGACTGACGACCAAAAAATGCTCAGAATCCGTCACATCGATTGACGCTTGTGACCGCTTATTTGACTAAAAATCACATTTTAACCATTAACACTCCCCGTATTCACCTAATATGGCACCGTGCGACTTCTTTCTTTTCGGAAAAATTAATTTGCTCATGAAAGGAAAGCGTTATGCAAACGTAGAGACCATTCAAAAGGCTGGCATCGGCATACTGGCGGCCATACCGGCCAACGAGCTAAAACACTCGTTCGACATGCTTTTGTACCGTGCAAAAAGCTGTATTAAAGCAGAAGGAGACTATTTTGAATAAAATGAATTGATTTCGCCGAAAAAACCATTTGTTTTGTATTTTTTTTTATGTCCTGTTGACTTTGGAACGCACCTTGTAAAATTGTGAAGTTACCGGTTGATGTGTTTGTTTCGAATATTTATATGATTGTTGTACCGATATTGCCATTATGAAAGCTATGCCGCGACCAACTTTCGTTGTCGACAACAGTTGGATTGTTCCGTATGCGCCACTTATTTCAAAAACATTCAGTGTTGCTGAGCATATGACCTGTCAAAACGATTTGTTAGCACGACCTTTGCTTTACTCGGAGATGCCACGTTATTACATCATCGAAAAAGTTTCAACAACGGAAGCAAGGTGAAGCAGTTCTTGGTTATCCAGATGTGCATTCTACTGATTATCTTGATCGTATGTATACAGTTCATCCAAATAATAATGAATGCTTCTATTTGCGGGTATTGTTGGTAAATGTGGGCCAACGTCATTTGCAACACTACGAACTGTTGATGGTATAATATTCCCAACATATCGTGCTGCGTTTGAAAAATTAAATTTACTAGAAAACGATACCCATTGGGGTACGACAATCTTTGAAACCATTATCTCTTAATCTCCAAGTCAGATACGGATCTTACAAGGTCAATCTTTTAAAATTTGTGATTTGAATCTGGAATATGTTTTTCGCATGGTTAGTTATATGTGGCATGTTCAAGAGACGGAAGACCATCTTCGTTGTTTGTTATTGCGCCTGATAATTAAATAGAAAATACCGTGAATGACAAGGTACCTTACTGAAGAGTACGACCTCTGCACTAGAACACATGAACAATAAATAATCATTAAAATACATAAAAATTTCATTTTTATTTCCTAAACAAAGGTCTTAATAAAATCCAAAACCAGCTTATTTGTTTCACCTAAGGCAAAGCAGAGTTCGCCGGGTCCTCTAGTGTAATATAAATCCTTTCACTGTATAGAACGTAAGAATTAGTGCTATTTATCTCTATTCGCTGTAACAAAAAGTTCTATCTAAATTTATTTGATGCTTATTTTCTTTTTAGGCAAGTCATCTCAAGACTGGGTATTCAATTTAGTTTCATAGATCCAACTGATTTACCGGCTTTTGAATCAGCAATTCAATCGAATACAAAGGTAACTATAATTTATTATCTCATTACACATCTACAATGAAGCGAATATAGCCGTCGTTCGACAACAGATGATTGATTTATTGTCTGTCACCATTTATGTACATATGCAAGGTGCGTTCCAAAGTAAACAGAACTTAAAAAAAAACAGAACAAATAGTTTTTTCAACAAAATGAATTTATTTTATTCAAAATAGTCTCCTTCTGCTTCAATACAGTCGCACGGTGCCATATCAGGTGAATACGAGGAGTGATTAATGATTAAAATGTAATTTTTGGTCAAATAATCGTCCTTCGAATGTTGGATTCTGAGCAATTTTTGGTCATCAGTCAGTTTGTACGGAACAAACCAGGCACACAGCTTTCGTAAGCCTAAATGTTCAGTCAAAATGCGATAAATCGAAGTTTTGGAGATGTTCAATTCCACTTCCATGAATTTCAATGATGATTTCGACTGATTTTTGATGAATTCACGCACAGTTTCGATGGAATTTCCGGTGATTGCGGATTTTGTTTGGCTCACATGTTGATCGTCATTTATGTCCTCACGACCACTTTGAAAACGTTGACACCAATCATCGCCATAAACTTGTTTCATCAATTGAAACGTTTCGGTACAAGTTTTACCAATTTTAAAACAAAATTTATTGTTGGCTCTTTCTTCGAAGCTCATTTTCGCACCGATAACTCAAACATACTGACATTTAAAACGCAATAACTTTACTTCCAATCAATGAAATGTCATGAAATTCTCACTGGACAATTGATAAAGATAGCAAATTCTAAGGCACTAGTCGGGATATAGATGGCGCTACCAGGGGGCGCTAGATTCAAAAAGTCCTGTTTACTTTGGAACGCACCTTGTATAATTAAATACTATTAGAAAAGTCGTGCCTTTTTAAAAACGAGTACCTCTATTACGTTTTCAACTCCACTCAGTTGAATTGAAGTTAATGCAACCATATTAATTTTTGGTATTACGAACTTCAACTATTTTCAGTCGATAATACATGTTGTCAGACTAGAAAGTTAAGATTTTAAAGTTAATACCACAACAATTCACTGCAGTTTTTGCTCAGGAAAAGGTGAATAATTATTAAAAACTGATATATTACAATGACAAAACGTTGGGGCTAAATGATGTGCTGAGCATAAGAAAAAGCCTATGTGATTAAATCCGTTGTAATTTCCTAACATCAAGTAAGTCAGAGGTTTTCTTGCAGATTTTTAAGTAATTGTCTTTTAAATGAAGAAGAATTTAGTTTTTTTCTAAATGAGGTGACGGAACATTACCACAAACTCTTTTTCCTTGCTGCCGATAGTTAATCATAAATGATTTTAACTTTGGGCTGAAACAACTTGCGATATACATATGTACATATGTATATAGACGTTACAAAAAATGATTTTAAATATGAGGGAAATTCAGAATCTTTTGCATCTTAGTTTGCAAAATTATGAAATTGCAAATATTTACCATCAACAATGAACGTCTTTTTTGTGGTTTCTGTGCAACCCTTGCAAAGACCATTAATTCACAGCTGATCGGCGAAGAAAAACATTGTTTGTCAACAAAATTTTTGCACAAATTGGAAAATGTGCCGAAAAAAAGTTTTAGGGAAAAATTAACTGACGCTTTAATTAATGAAGCTGCTGAAGAAATTATGGACATTGATGGTAAGAAATATTTTTATGCGGAATTTCAGTTAATAACAATTTTCTTCTAGAAATCGAAAGTGATGATGACGCAGTGGATGCAGTTTTAGATGAATTGGCTGACAATATATCTGTTATGGAATGTCGACGAGGAGTTTACTGCACAATACCTAAGTCAGACATTTATCGCAATAATATTTTGACAACACTGGACGAAGACCGATTCCGCCAAATGTTAAGAGTAGATAGAGACCAATATAAGGTGCTGGTTGAGTTAATAAAAAACGATGAGCAATTCAACAAAGCGCGCTCATGTAAGCAATTTTCTGTAGAATAGCAATTAGCAATCACATTGTTTCGATTGTGTTTGTGGGAGAAAGCGCAGCATATAGAAAAATAGCGACAATTTTGAAGATTGAAGACCATATATCATACTTCTCCAGAAATCACATATATTCAATAAAAGCACATAAAAGTGACTATAAACGAGTAAAAGTGATGCCCGTATATATGCTGTATTCTCTTCAACATTTTTATTAATAATGGTTCCACTTCGTCCGATGACGGTTCAGATTCGTCCACCACTACGGAAGATTCTATTGAACCTGATGACCATATACTCAACAATGTTGGAGAAATTAAAAGACAAAATTAAATGTAATTTAATTCATTTGTCAGTTTTTAATTACATATATTTTTACATAAAACTATTGTATACAAAATAAATGGTTATTTTAATTTAAGTATTTAGTTCAAGACAAACATGAAAAAGCCGCTTTGAATGATAGAAGATAGTAAAACATCAATAACCGTATTAAATAAGAATTCCTCTCAACAGTAATTGCAATTAAAAATTTTAAATTTCAAAGATAAATAAAGTATAGAGATAAATAAAATACTGTTGAGAGGAATATTTATATTTTATCTCAATTTCGACCTGTTGTAAGCGTTTCTCATTTTCAATTTGAAGTTTTTGCAATCTTTCATCTTTTTCCAATTCTAAAACTTTTAAATCCAATTCACGGTTTTTTAATCCTATTTCAGCTTTACCTCTTTCAATTTAAATTTGATAATTTGCAGATTTTCATTATTGGCAATGTCAATTGGAGACGCAATTTCTTTGCCGACATCAGAAAAAGTGTTTTCCAGTATTTGGCTGGTCGCGCTTTCGTTCATAATGAACGTGGTGCCACTATCAACCACTTCGAAAGGCAATTCACTTGTGGTTTAAAAAATGTATTTTAGTTGATTTAAGTGTGGGCACATCTGCAACACTTTACAACGTATGAGATCCCACGTGGCGTCTATTCTTGTTGTCTCAATTAATTTTTTGTAGAATATTTGAGCTATTGAAGTCTTTTAAAATTAAAATTATTGTTAAATAAATTGTTGAAAAGTGCTCACAACAAAAATTTCACTTACCTCTACTTCTGGAGCTTCCTGCAAGAAATCCAGTATACTCTTCCACTTTCCACTTATTTAGGGGTGTTGTGGAATCTGATAGTTGTCGGAATCAGAATTGAAACCGATCAAAAAAAGCAGTAGGTGTCATGAATTCAGATATTATTGGTTTGACATTCGAAACAGAATTTGTATCGGTTTTCGGAGTCACGGAAACCAATTTTATCGGTTTTGCTGTCAGAAACAAATCAAGAAAATAGTCGCATACAGATTTGAAATGTAAGTTAAGAAATCAAGTTATGTTATTGTTACGAATTGATTTATCTTTATTTCTATAGGAGAAAACATAAGAATAAAATACGAAATGTCTTAATTATTGATTTTTGAAAAAAATGCGGATATTTAAGAGGGGAGCCTGCTTTAGAGGCTTAAAAAATCGATTTTATTTACGTTTTTTTGGGAGGGAAAGAAATAATTGATTAAAGCGAAATTTCTAGAGTTTATAGTTATATATTTAAACATCATTCGCAAATTTGTTTTATACGAAACCTTTAAAGGCTTGTCTTTGGGAAGCAATTGCCAGATGCTTTTCGCATATGCATATGTCGGGCAAGATGCAGGTCGCGATTTCTATTGGCAACAAAAAATTCATAGAGTTTCATAGTTTTTAATAACTTATGTTCAAGTTAAGCTAATAAAACTAAAAAAAATGAAAAATTCTAAAATTTGAAAAAAGTGGTTTTTAACTAAAAAAAATTTTACTTGACCATATGTTCAAACTTAATTTTTCTTAGTTCTTTTAGTTTAAATAGAAGATAATTTAATGCCAAAGATTTGCCTCAATTCCATACGGCGTTTAGTTTTTTCTATCCTGCCCGCCAATTAAGAAAAATCGTAGAACTGAAAAACAGAGAAATTTTTAAGCAAAAAAAAAATTAAATTTTTTGAAGCTTTTAAAGCAGGTTCCTCCTTAAAAAAGATTTACAAAACGTAATTTAACATCCAAATGTGTCTTTATTCATTCGATAAATGTTATCTCTTAAACTCTTTCTTTAATTCAGAGCTCATTAAAAACTTTAATAGGATTGCTTCCAAATATATTCATTTGCAGATTTTGTCACATTAGTAAACAGCTGATTCGAATATTGGTTTTTCGTATGTTCGAAAAGACGAAAATCCAATCAGATTCTGTGACACCATTGAAAATCAGAATTGGTTTGCAGTTCTGACAGCTAAGCAATTCTGTCTTGGATTCCACAACACCCCTGATTATTCGGCTTTTCGCGTTTAGCCTTTTTTATTTAAACCGGTTTGCTTCATTTCTTCCCTTTGTTTACAATGTTTTTTATTTTTGATAACAGCTGATAATTTGCAAACCAGTGTTGCACATAATACAATGGCGTTTTTGTGTTGCTTTTTTGCAAGGGTGTAGCAGGTGCATCGCTATACATATTGTTTGTGTAAAAGCAAAATTATGCTCGCGAATTTGCAATTGCAAAGAAGATTCTGAATTGGCCAATTGTGTTTATTTGTGCGGAGTGCATAAAACACAAACGACTGAATAGAAAAATTATATATAAATTGTTTATTTACCTAGTTTTCATGTTATATTAATATTTTTTCTAAATATCCGCATTGATGTGCACTGCAACTGTTACAAAACAGTTTTGATATTCTTTTCAACCTTAATGGCACAGAGTTGAAAACCGTAATACCCCCAAAAAAAGTTGACAAGACTTCCGAAACTTCAAACAAAATGCAGTTGAGTTGAAAACTATACATATATAGATGGCCTAACTAGTTTATTATTCCTTTGTTCCAATATTTCGATCATGCGTTGTAAAGCCTCTTTCCTTGTGGGCCTTTCAGTATATGTCCAACCTTATCGTAAACTTCGCGTAACTAAATCATTCTCATGTATTTTTATTTTCACGCGAACGAAAAGTTCGTATCCCAAATTTCGAGTGAAATGTTCGAATTTCGATTATGCTTTTGTGAACTTCGGCAAACTGTCATATACGGTTTTTCTTTGATTTAGTGGCATTGAAAATTTTTTTAAACTTATTAAGCCAATTATGGGACTATTTAAGCTTAAATACGTGTTTTTATTTTTAATTATATATCGTACATATTTTTTGGATAAATTATGCAGATAATTTTGGAATGTACTGGTACATTTTAAGGAATAATGGATTTAAAAAAACTTTAATAAACTCACATTGGGTAGCAACATGAAAATCGATGGCTACCTTTTTTCATTCTGAAATAAATTTCACTGCTGGCCCCTTTCTATTGGAGGAATCATGTTACTTTATTCAAAATATATAGTACGCACATTCTTGTTGTTTTCTGTTTTGAAACCCTTTGCTTTATCAGGATTCTCGGCCTTACTGCTGACCAAAAATGTCAAATATATTTTGTTAATAGGCCGTAGTTCATATAAAAAAGTTTTTAAAATCAAATAAATAGTTAATAAAGTATACTAACATTTTATTGAAAGTTGTTAAGTTTTTAGATCTGGTTTACGTTGATAACGCTTCAATATTCTCTTTTGATCCTTTGGTTCTGTCAGAGGACTCTTATCATCCCGCTTTGGAAATTAATATCGAAATCATAGCCAATTTACATCACAATAATAAACAAGACCTTTGTGCTCGCTCAACTTTGCTAAAGCTAATTTTAAAAAGATTAATTGCCATATTACAGTGGCAATATTGAATTTAGTGTCTCTCATTTTAAGGAATCTATTTTAAATCTATTTGAAAAATATGTTCCGAAATGTGTTGCTACTAAAAGAATTTGTTCTAATTTTTAGTTTTCGAGAGGGACGTGTAAATTAAAAAATAAAAAATCTCGTGCTTGTAAACTTAAAAAAACTGGTTTAGTTATTGACTATTCAAAATATATTAAAATTTGCGACAATTTGCTGAACTTAACAAAATATGTTATAAAATATTACATAAACAAAATAAAAAATAATATTTGTTCAATTCACAACCTGTCGTAAAGCATCGTAAAATCGTAAAATTATAAATTTTTACAGGTTGTGAATTGCTCAATTATATATAATATATGATTTCGTCAACTCCAAACGCAAAATTTCTAATTTTCCGTCCGTGATGTGCAAGTCTACTATGTCATATCACACAATTTCTAATATGTTTGCTGAATTCTTTAGAAACAATTACTCCCTAAACTCTCCTACAAATGTTCCGTATCAGCACAAGTTATGTCCGATTTCTGTAATTAATGCACCTACCATTTTCGAAGCAGACGTTCTTCTTCTTTACTGGCGTAGGCACCGTTTACGCGATTATAGCCGAGTTAATAACCTCGCCAGTTGTTTCTTCTTTTCACAACGTAGCGCCAATTGGAAATCCCAAGCGAACCCAGGTCCTTCTCCACCTGGTATTTCCAATAAAGTGAAGGTCTTCCTCTTCCTCTGCTTCCCCTATCTGGTACTGCGTCGAATACTTTCAGAGCTGGAATGCTTTTGTTCATTCGGACGACATGTCCTAGCCAGCGCTGCTGCTGCCTCTTCATTCGCTGAACTATGTCAATGTCGTCGTATATCTCATACTGCTCATCGTTCCATCCAATGCGTAATTCGTCGTGGCCAACGCGCAAAGGACCAGAAATCTTTCGCAGAACCTCGTAAAGTCATCGTCCATTCCTCTGCACCATATAGAAGACGGGAATTACGTGTGAATTATAGAATCTAGTTTTTGTTCGTCGGGAGAGGACTTTACTTCTCAATTGTCTACTCATTCCAAAACACCTCTTGGCAAGAGTTATTCTGCTTTTGATTTCGAGGCTGACATTGTTGTTAATGCTGGTTCCAAGATAGACGAAAATCTAGCAGATATTTCGTCTTGCCCTCGTTCACTGCCAGACCCATTTGCTTTGCTTCCTTATCCAGTCTGGAGAAAACATAACTAACGGCGCGGATGGTGAGGCCAATGATATCAATATCATCCTCATACGCCAGCAGCTGTACACTCTTATAAAATATTGTACCTGCTCGATTAAGTTCTGCAGCTCGAATTATTTTCTCCAGCAGCAGATTGAAGAACTCAAACGAAAGGGAGTCGCCTTGTCTGAAACCTTGTTTGGTATCGAACGGTTCGGAGAGGTCCTTCCCGATCCTGACGGAGCTTTTTGTGTTGCTCAACGTCAGTTTATACAGCCGTATTAGTTTTGCGGGGATACCAAATTCAGACACCGCGGCATAGAAGCAGTTCCTTTTCGTGCTGTCGAAAGCAGCTTTGATATCGACGAAGAGATGGTGTGTATCGATCCTCCTTTCACGGGTCGTTTCCAAAATTTGGCACATGGTGAATATCTGGTCGGTTGTTGATTTTCCAGGTCTAAAGCCACACTGATAAAGTCCAATCAGTTTGTGGTGGGCTTTAATGTTTCACACAATACGCTCGATAAAACCATATATGCGATGTTTAGACGACTTATCCCACGGTAATTTGCCCGCCGCTGCGACACGGCACTCCTCATCGTACCAACTGTTTTTTTGCATTTTCCGAAAACCAATGGCTTTAGTTGCAGCTGTACGGTTGCAGTTGCCTTATACCGAATTGTTGGCGAGTGCTCTCAGAGAGCAGTAGTACAAGTTGCGTAGAAAATCGTTGTGCTATCTGTTCTGATTGCAGCTTCTCGAAGCCGAACCTTCCTTGTATTTGTTGACGTGCGTTTTTTGCTGCACAGAGACGGGTGCGTATCTTGGCTGCAGCAATACATATATCGGTCCGAGTCGATGCACCTCGGAGCGTTCGCACGCCTAAAACACTGAAAACGTGTCTTCCGTCTATCACAACATGATCGATTGGGTTGGTGACTTTTCAATCCGGAGACTGCCAGCTTGGTGAATTTTTCTATGCTGGAATCCAGTGGTCCATTTCGGACCCCGGCGAAGTCGATCAGCCTCAACCTATTTAAGGATGTTTCCTCGTGGAGGCTGAATTTACCGACTGTTGTGCTAAATATACCTTTCTTGCCCACCCTGGCGTTAAAGTCGTGTAGCACTATTTTGACATCGTTTAGGGGTCAGCATTTATAGGTGCGCTCCAAACGCTCATAGAAGAGCACAAATCAGCGATATGTTGAATAACCTCGATTTGATGCGGATTGTGGCTAGACGTTCATCTAACGGGGTGAATGACAGTACTCGGTGACGGAGTCTCCCTCCCACCACGAATACCACACCGAATTTGCGCTGCTTTATATGGCCACTGTAATAAATGCTACAAGAACCTACTCGCCTCAGTCCTTGTCCAGTCCATCGCATTTCTATCCTATCCGGATGTCCATCATCCGAAGTAGACGTCTTATATCAGTTAAATATGCTAAAAAAATTATTTAGTTATGGCCCAAACATGATTCCCTCATGCTTCCTTAAAAATTGTGCCAAATATATATATGCCAACCCATAAAAAACTATTTAATGCATCTCTTAAAAATGGCTTATTTTCACCAATATGGAAAAAGTCATTTATGATTCCTTTACATAAGAGTGGATTTAGGTAATCCATTGAAAACTATAGGGTATTAGCAAAGTTGTCAGCAATACTTTTTGAAGTAAATTACTTTCTCCTTTAATTTCTTGTTCTCAGCACGATTTTCGTAAAGAGAAATACATAGTAACTAATTAACTAGAATTTGTTACACATGTATCAACGGGCTTTAGGGAGAATAACCATACTGATGTTATATCCACAGATTTTAGTAAAGCTTTTGATAAATTAAACGACTCAATTCTTTTGAATAAACTGGATATTCTTATTTTTCAACCGATATTTTTAAAATGGGTTACTTCTTATCTTAGTAATAGAACTCAAACAGTTTAAATTTAATTTGATTCTTTTTCTGATTTAATTAATGTCCCTTTCTCAAGGTAGCCATCTTTGTCCAATTGTATTCTTGTTATTTATTAAATATATATCATCTGTATTCAAGAGTTTTATTTTATGCCGACGATGCAAAACTTTTTAAATCATATACTTTAAATAGTGAAAGATGTCAGTTGCAAACAGATTTACAGGGTCCGGCACTCGAAGACTTCACCGTTCGCGCAGCTGTCGCACTGGAATCAGCTATTTTAAAATTTGCTGAATGACATCTCGGAGTATTGTTCACAAGTGTACAAAAGCGTTTTGCCAAAAGTGAACGCAAAAAAAAGTGATCAGCGATGGAATTCAAACGTAATCGTGTGATTGCTTTATATTTAGCTTGAAAATCACAGCCAGGAAAACAGCATCGGAAAACGCCATGGAACTGGTCATCAAAAGCCGGCAACGTCACGTGAGATGGTTCGGAAAGTGAAGAAGCGACTTGGGTGAAATCCACGACGAAGTCCCATTCAAATGACTAAAGAAATGAAAATATCCGACCGCAGCATCCGACGCACATTGAAAAATGAGCTCAAGGTCAAGCCTTACAAGTTCCAAAAGGCCCATGATCTCACACCGAAGCAGCAACAAGTAAGACTTGAGAAAGCGAAGCAGTTGCTTCGCTTGGCCGAAAGCGGTCAAATTCCGACCGTTGTGGCCCACAAAGCGGGAGTGAACCAATAATGACTGAAAAACAACGTTCCGAACTTCATTACGACCACACAATGGCTCTCGAATTCACCAGATGCGAATCCAATGGATTATTCTCTGGGCCATTTGGGAGAGCAAGGTCCGAAGTAAAAAATACACTAGTCTCGAGATGCTGAAGAAAGCCATTGTCCGTAAGTGGGCCAAAATACCGGCAAGTCACATTCGGGCAGCTTGCGTTTCGGTTTTTGACCGTCTCAAGGCCAAAGGCAAAAGGTGGTATATCGAGCAAAACTGAATTGGTCCTGAATTTATGATTATTTTCACACACATTTTAAAATAAATAAAAATAATTTTCCAAACCGAATTTATGGCTTTTTCAATTGGTTACACTTCAAACAACTTAGTTTCATGACATGCCATTGAACCTTAACAAATGTGCCACGATGAGACCGTTCATACGTAATACAAAACTTTACCTTGAAGTAAGTATGGAGTTTTGTTTATCTAGGAGTAACTATGGATTCCAAACTCAATTTTAATCTTCAGCACATTTTATCTACTCTTACTTTATCCTAATTCCTAATTTTGGCTGATAAAACTTTTGTTTCTGTAGCCATTGTTAAAAGTTTTAAAACGGCAACGCAATAGGGCCGGATATTTTTCAATAACCCTATTCGCATGCAAACAAAATGAATAAAATCTATGTATGTATTTGTTGTGGACGGTTAAAAACATTAGGGTAAATCCTTTTGTTAGATATCATTAAAGTTCAGATCAAAGCCGATAACTAATAATAAATAAACTAATACTGATAATGTAATATCTATTAAAAGTTATGTAAAATATCCTGCGTACCGCGTCCTTTAAATAGTTTTATAATTTTACAAATATAATTTGAATTGTTATGAATGTAAAAAATTGTTATAATATTGGCATACTTATTTATCATTTATTATTTCAGCTTGTGTGGATAGAAACACCTACGAATCCACTGATCAAAGTTGCTGATATAGACGCTATTAGCAAATTTTGTCAAAATAAGAATGTTATATTTGCAGTTGACAATACATTTTTGACATCATATTTCCAAAGGCCATTGGAATTGGGTGCTGATTTAGTATGTTATTCTTTAACTAAATATATGAACGGTCATTCTGATGTCGTTATGGGTTGCATAACTACTAATTCGGAAGATTTATACCAAAAATTGAAATTCCTACAAAATGGTAAAGTTAATTTTGACTAAAGGTTACGCTGAGTACAATTATTTGTTTTTATTCTGTAGCAACGGGAATTGTACCCTCTCCGTTTGATTGTTACCAAGTCAACCGTGGTTTGAAAACTCTTCCCCTTCGCATGGAACAGCATCAAAAGAGTTCAATCGCTGTTGCAAAATTCTTGGAAGAACATCCTTTTGTTCAAAAAGTTTTACATCCAGCGTTACCCTCCCATCCACAGCACCAGCTCTCTCTAAAGCAAACATATGGATATAGTGGAGTGTTTTCATTTTTCCTTAAAGGCGACTTAAAACATTCGAGAGCTTTTCTTCAGAATTTAAAATTGTTTGCGTTGGCGGAAAGCTTAGGTGGATATGAAAGTTTGGCAGAACTTCCGTAAGTAAACTCTATTAAATATAAAATGAACTAAAACTGAGAATTCGATTTAATCGTTAAAATTAAAACATGAAATTGTGATCAATCTCAACTAACGGATCAGAAGTTGTTACAATAGAGAGATTGTATAGAGAGAGAGATTGTAACAACTTCTAATTAAAAATTAATAATATGATTTTACATTTAACTATTTTTCTTTTTATGGTAGCAACTTTCATACAAATAATTTTACATTATTTATTTTTAGGTCAATTATGACTCACGCTTCAGTACCAGCAGAAGAACGAAAGAAGCTGGGTATAAGCGATTCCCTCATACGCCTTTCTATTGGACTTGAAGAAACAGAAGATTTGATTGGAGATTTAGAGAATGCTTTAAAAATATCTATGGCTTTGTAGAATTATAATAACTTGTATGAGTCAAATATATGATATTGAGTTGGTATATTATGTTATGTATATACTTTTGTGTGTGTAAGCGAATGTATCCCAGCAGATTTTAGGATGATCGTTTGAGACCTCCTGGATTAAGCCTTTAGGAGATATCCTATACTCCCTATTACTCCTAATACTCGTGTGTAAATACACGTAAAATTATATACTCGTTTTTAACATTGCATGTCATTAGAACGCGAATACTCCTTTTAACCTCCTAATGGAGATCTCTATGATTACTGCTATAGGAGATCTCTATGATTACTCCTAAAGGAGATCTCTATGATTACTGTTATAGGAGATCTCTAGGATAAATCCTATATTATTTTCAACCTGCAATTATTTTAACAAAAACAAATTTTTATAATTTTATTTTTTATTAAAGTTTTTTAATTAAATGAATGTACATGAAATCTATTATTTTTTTATATTATAAATGTTCCTGTAAAACTGAGCCTTACATTTGAGAAACGCCTTTTTGATCTTTGCCTCAAAATCAGGGTATGAGTAATCATCTTTTACGGCCTCTAAAAATTAAACTTGTTAAAAAAATATAAAATAAATTGAATAAATTATTTAATTTTTTATTCACTAGGCGTTTTAAATGCCTTTTAGAGTACATTTAATTATCAATTTAAAATATTTAATACTTAGATATAAAACACTTACGTCTGCACGCTTTAAAAAACACAGTTAAAATGAACAATTGCTTGAAGACAAAAATTAACAGTTATTATTTCCCGTTAAATTATAATTTTTGAATCAAAAGTACGATTTTTAAGCTACGAAAAATTAAAAAATCTCCTTTATTGCTCCTAAAGGAGGACAAAAGGAGAACAATACTAAAATGAAGTAAAAAAAAATCACAATAGAAGTATAAAATCTCCTTTTTTGCTCTTTAAAGATGACAAAAAGAGGTCAACACTAAAATAAAATATAAAAAAAAACACAATATAACAACAAAATTAAAAAATCTCCCTTCTTCTTCTTCTTCTTCTTAATTGGCGTAGACACCGCTTACGCGATTATAGCCGAGTTAACAACAGCGCGCCAGTCGTTTCTCCTTTTCGCTACGTGGCGCCAATTGGATATTCCAAGCGTAGCCAGGTCCTTCTCCACTTGGTCCTTCCAACGGAGTGGAGGTCTTCCTCTTCTATACTTTCAGAGCTGGAGTGTAGCCAGTGTAGCCGCTGTCTTTTAATTCGCTGAACTATGTCAATGTCGTCGTATATCTCGTACAGCTCATCGTTCCATCGAATGCGATATTCGCCGTGGCCAACGCGCAAAGGACCATAAACCTTTCGCAGAACTTTTCTCTCGAAAACTCGCAACGTCGACTCATCAGTTGTTGACATCGTCCAAGCCTCTGCACCATATAGCACTCATATATTATAGAGTTTGGCTTTTGTTCGTCGAGAGAGGACTTTACTTTTCAATTGCCTACTCAGTCCGAAGTAGCACCTGTTGGCAAGAGCAATCCTGCGTTGGATTTCCAGGCTGACATTGTTGGTGGTGTTAACACTGGTTCCTAAATAGACGAAATTATCTACAACTTCAAAGTTATGACTGTCAACAGTGACGTGAGTGCCAAGTCGCGAGTGCGACGACTGTTTGTTTGATGACAGGAGATATTTCGTCTTGCCCAAGTTCACTGCCAGACCCATTTGTTTTGCTTCCTTGTCTAGTCTGGAGAAAGCAGAACTAACGGCGCGGGTGTTAAGGCCGATGATATCAATATCATCAGCATACGCCAGTAGCTGTACACTCTTATAAAAGATGGTACCTTCTCTACTAAGTTCTGCCGCTCGAACAATTTTCTCCAGAAGTAGGTTGAAAAAGTCACACGATAGGGAATCGCCTTGTCTGAAACCTCGTTTGGTATCGAACGGCTCGGAGAGGTCCTTCCCGATTCTGACGGAGCTCTTCGTGTTGCTCAACGTCAGTTTACACAGCCGTATTAGTTTTGCGGGGATACCAAATTCAGACATCGCGGCATAGAAGCAGTTCCTTTTCGTGCTGTCGAAAGCAGCTTTGAAATCGACGAAGAGGTGGTGTGTGTCGATTCTCCGCTTTCACGGGTCTTTTCCAAGATTTGGCGCATGGTGAATATCTGGTCGGTTGTTGATTTTCCAGGTCTGAAGCCACACTGATAAGGTCCAATCAGTTTGTTGACGGTGGGCTTTAATCTTTCACACATCACGCTCGATAGAACCTTATATGCGATGTTGAGAGAGACTCAATCCCACGGTAGTTGGCGCAGATTGTGGGGTCTCCTTTTTTATGGATTGGGCATAGCACACTTAAATTCCAATCCTTGGGCATGCTTTCGTCCGACCATATTTTACAAAGAAGCTGATGCATGCTCCTTATCAGTTCTTCGCCGCCGTGTTTGAATAGCTCGGCCGGCAATCCGTCGGCCCCTGACGCTTTGTTGTTCTTCAGGCGGGTAATTGCTATTCGAACTTCTTCATGGTCGGCCAATGGAACGTCTGCTCCATCGTCATCGATTGGGGAATCGGGTTCTCCTTCTCCTGGTGTTGTGCGTTCACTGCCATTCAGCAGGCTGGAGAAGTGTTCCCTCCATAATTTAACTATGCTCTGGGCATCAGTGACTAGATCACCTTTGGGGGTTCTACAAAAGTATGCTCCGGTCTTGAAACCTTCTGTAAGCCGCCGCATTTTTTCGTAGAATGAATAAAGGGGTTTCTCATCCGAGGCTGTTTGTCATTTTTCATTGGGGTAGGCTTTTTACGTGGCGGGTCCCAAACCCAGCGCACAACCCTATGCATGGGATGTTTCGCCTTCTCACTTTAGCTCACCTTCGAACGGATGTTCTTAGGCTACCCAGAGGATACTTGGTCAAAGACCGGAAGTCGTGAGCTGCTTGAGTCATATGTAAAAGAATCGTTTCTGGCCACTCCCAAGTGAATGGCGATCAGAGAACTTTCCTCACTTGCGTGAACTTCTACACATGACCCCATCCTCCCTTACTGCTCCTAAAAGAGGTCAATAGGAGGACTCCTTCATTCCTCCTTTCAGGAAATCTCGCTTTTAAAGCTGCTGGATAGCTATATAGGATACAATCTACCAAATCATGGAATCCAGTAAAAATTTAGAATACTCGTATAAGTAACTGTTAGCACTTTTGGACTCATACTACTGTGAGCAAAAATTCATACGATTTTTTAAATTAAATTTCGCGCGAAACCCCGTCGTTTGATTCGTTGAAATATTTGCCAAATGTCACATCAAAATAAACGTGTTTAGTATGCACTTGTCTTTCTGACGTTTATAAAGCGATTTTCGGCGATTTTTACGATGAGTGAAATTATTCAACAAAGAAGTCTCATTAAACTTTGTGTACGGAATCAAAAGGCCTGCGGTGATAATTGATTGTCGCGCGCAAGTGGTTCTTTTTGGTACAAATTATTCAAAGAAGGTAGAAAACGTGTTAACGACGAGCCTAGTCTAAGACAGCCATAAAAATGATGATCATCAACACGTCAATAAAATAAAGGAATAAGTGTTTGAGATATGACGATTAACAGTCGTCATTTCTGATTTATTGGCACAGATATCACTGACGATAGTCGTACCAACCTAAATAAAAAATTCGAAATGAGTTTTCATGCGAAATGTAAATTAAAAAGTCTTACTATTTTTTGCTCATAGTAGTACTTAAAAACACTTACAGATTAATAAAAACGCGGAAACTACAATTGTATAATAGTTAAATGGGAAGTTTTATGCCCTGAAACCATTCTCAAGTGGGTATTATAGTCTGGAATTTTGAAAAAAGTTCCAAAAAAATTGTTTAAATATTCACAAAAATCTCCCTAAAATATTTTTTTAATTCAAATTATTTTGAATGTTATTGCCATTTTAGTGGGGTGGCAGCTGAACCGGTTTGAGCTGTGGACCAAAGGAGGCATAACTCATTGATTTTTTTTTATTAATTTTTTGTACTCTTAAAATATGAACAAATGATAGTAAAAATATTAAATGTTTTTATCAGTTGCCAATAAACGCTCTAAATTCGAGCCTCTAGACTAGAATACTCATTTAAATAAGCGTAGTAAACGTCGAACAAGTAGTTCACCATGCACATTCACCTTTCGTCATAGGGCAATTATAAGTAGGGTCTCAAAAGAACAATAACCTTTGCTTTACCCGAAAATTTTCTACACGAAAAATCTTAATTACAATATTTATAATATGACAAAAGAAAAAACGTTAACTTCGGGCTGCACCCAAGCTAATATACCCTTCACAGGTGCATTTCTTTTAGTAACTATGTGTTCAGTTTGTATGGAAGCTATATGCCGTAGTAATCCGATCTGAACAATTTTTTCGGAGATTATGTTATTACCTTAAGCAGTAATCCACGTGAAATTTCGTGAAGATATCACGTCAAAGCGAAAGTTTTCCATACAAGCGCTTGATTCCGATCGTTCGGTTTGTATGGCAGCTATATGCTATAGTGATCCGATCTGAATAATTTGTTCCGATATTACATTATTTCTATCAACAATAACTCATACCAAATTTCGTGAAGATATATCGTCAAATGAGTAAGTTTCCCATGCAAGCATTTGATTCCGATCATTCAGTTTGTATGGCAGCCATATGCCATAGTTAGCCGATCTGAACAATTTCTTCGGAGATTACATTGTTGCCTTAGAAAATTATCTATACCAAATTTCGTGAATATATCTTGTCAAATGCAAAATTTTTCCATAAATAAAAGTTTGGCCAAGCCCCCAGGCTAATACTATTTACCTAAAATACAAAATTAACAGTTTATATATTTTTTTTGGTAGTGCGGATGCCTTCCGTCATTACTTTTCTTTACAAGAAAGGGCTGACTTAGCTTTAAACCAGCTAAAGCAATTTTGCTTTTCGTCTGTGTGTGACCTTACGTTGGAATCGTTGCTAATTGCTTTGAAAATTTAAATATGATCGACCCTATTCTTGTTGTCATTTTAATTGTCGTTGTCATTCCTAAATTCATGTTCCTCAAGTATATCGTCAACTGCATTCCTGAAAACTTGGATATCTGCATCGAAAAGGGTAATCGTGGCGCCTTTTTCTCAGCTCGCATACCGAAAATGAATATGTGGATGCAGCAATTCCCACGACAGCCGGTTCTTCACACCGGAACTGATTTTATCCGGCCAAGGGCTGTTTTTTCGGCGATCTATGATCACGATGGATCGGTGAGTATTAATTTAGGTTTGTCGTCACTAGAGCAACGCCTTGCAGGAAGGTTGCTCCGTATCCTTCTGACTCGAGCTGACATTGAGTTTAACCCGGGCCCGAGGAATTTTTCTGTTGCGTTCGCGCCAAAAAACTGCTTCCAAATTCCACCTCGGACAGGTGTAATACATGCAATGTAGTCATCTTAAGACATGCTCTGGCCTTAAGACACATAGGTAGTGGACCATGCTACCACAGCACTTAGCGCCATAAACGCTCAAATAGTTCGTGGCCTCAACCAGAAACCACCCTGTCAGAGAACGATCCTCGTAACGTTGGACTTGTCAAAGGCTTTTGACACCGTCAATCACACAACGCTACTGCAGGACATCGAACAAACTACGTTCCCTCCAGGACTGAAGAGGTGGACCATGAACTACCTGAACGGTCGTCAATCATCCGTACTGTTTCGAGGAGAAAAATGCAAACCGAAAAGAATTAAACAAGGGTTTCCGCAGGGTGGTGTCCTGTTCCCGCTACTGTTTAACTTTTACATCTCAAAACTCCCACAGCCACCAGAGGGAGTTTCCAGAACATCGGAAGCTGATAATTGCACAATATTGACGTCGGGCAATGGAATCGGTGGCATGTGTTCAAAGGTAAACGGCTATCTCTCCGACCTTTTTCGCCACATTAACTATCCAAAGCAACCATATTTACGAACTGGACGAAGGAGTATAGACTTGAATTTAATATTGCAGTCGATTTTTGGTGTAACTGTTGATAGTCTCTGCTCCTTCACTCCCCATATGACCATGATTATCGCCAAGGTACAGAGCCGCAATAAAATCCCCAAGTCGCTAGCCGGCAGCACATAGGGAAAAGACAAGCTTCAGACCTGGGGGCCTATTCTGTAACTCGATTCGAAAATGTATTCTATTCGAAATTCGGATCTACTTTATCATTATGCGAAAGTTGTACAACCCTGTGCCAGAAAAAATACGTACAATTTTTGTTTTTGCTTTCTACAACTCAAAAGCTATCGAATATTTTATTCGAAAATTGGCTTGAAAATCAGAAAATCGAGTTACAGAATATAAAAAATCCGAATTCGAGTAAATTGAGTTTCGAATCGAGTTACAGAATAGGCCCCCTGTCAGAAGAACATTAAGAGGAATGACCTCAACTATATCAACGACATCTTCAATTCTAAAGGTAGAATGTTTTTAATCTTAAATAAAAGGCCTTCATGCCACACCTTATCAAACACTTGAGCCACGTCTAGAAATATAGCTGAACAGTACTCTCTGTGCTCAAATGCTTTTCTTATTTCGTTAGTAATTCTACTTAATTGCTATATCGTGCTATGTTTTTCACTAAACCCGAATTGGTGCGGAAAGGAGACGTCTTAGATAGTAACACTTTTTCAAATATCTTAGAAAGCATTGTAGAAGACTGATTGGTCTGTATGAAGACGCCTTTGTTAAGTCTTTCTCAGGTTTCAGAGATAATCTGCGACTTTTTCCATCAAATTAGATAGTATCCGAAACTCAGAGCACCTCTACAGGAATATTTAGTAACTCAATTCACATTTTTGGGATAATATTATCATGTCCCGGCGACATTTTTGGGTTAAGTTCTTTTATGATTCTAATAATTTTAGAAGGTAAACTCTTAAACGGCTCGAGTGACTCGTTAGCTGTGTAAGAAAGCTGGATAGCTTAAAGTTGTTCTTTGGGGAATTAGGTTGAAATACTTTTTTCTAAGTGATTTGCAAAACAATTAGCTTTTTCCTCGTCACTTCGAGCCCAATTTCCACCCAAGTCTCATATAGGCATGTTGGAGTCAATTGGTGGCTTCATGGACTTTTGGGCTTTCCAAAGACAGCTTCTTTATATAAATTTCAATGTTGAATTCTTATTCACGTTTAAGCACTTTTTTATTTACGTGCAGCAGATTTCAATTGAAACTGAGGTGAAGGAGAGGAATTTATCTGCCATTCACGTCTAGCACGCCTATTTTCATTTTCAAGCTTTTCTATTTCACTATGTATTAGTAATTTTTCTGATACCAAGCGGCTTATTGCTTTTGTTTGGTGTTGGTATGACAGTTGGGTTAGTTATTATATCATTGAGTTCATTTATACTTTTGTCAATATCCTTACTAGAAACCTATGACCTGCGTTCCAAAAAATCTTTAAGAAAACGCTCCCTTAGCAATTTTTTATAGATATTGTTGTAGCTTGTAACTGCGCTGTGGCATGATATTCTAGACAAAGAGTCTAAATCAAAATCCCGACATAAAGAAATTGTTTTTATTCGTAAGATGATTTTCTGACAATACCATTACATCTATATTATTTGCATCCAGAAATCTAATAATCTTTAGTTTATGTTGGTTAACACAGCTGGCATTTCATATACAAATGTCAATACGCTTATTTTTTACCTAAAAAAGTTTGCAATATTTGGTTTTGTGCTTTGATTATCTCTTGAATCATATTTTGCATTGTAGACATAAATTGTGTCATACATTGGGTAACATTGAAAATCATAGTTTAAACGCTTCCATTTGGTTGGTTTTGAGGCAATTGCATTTGTGCAGCTTTGCCTTTCATCACGTTTGCCTATCTCCATTGTGTAATATTATCTTCCAAGATTTACTGGTTTTGAAATATGGACATGGATTTAAATACTTTCGTTAGGAGGAATATTTAACATTTGGTTACGACGTGCTTGAATTTCGACAGACACTTTCGTTTTTAAGTCTTTATACATATATTTATTATTTAGTGTATGTTTGAATATTTTTTTCCATATGTTACCTTTTTTCAAGGCCACAATGTGAAAATTGTTTAAGCCTATTAATTGCTTATTTTGGCATTCACGAATGTAGTGATACCCTTTGCATCATCATTATGCTTTTTGCTTAGTAAGATAACTAAGGTTGATTTTCTCGTCTGGATTTCCTTTTTAGATTAATGTAGCGATAAATACCAGTCTGAACAGATGGTCTTTTTATCTATTAGTTTCGTGCACTATTTGTTTATATTTATTGTTAATAATTTGTGTGCTTTGATTTCTATTTGATTCTTTGTTCATTTATTATTACTGATTGTTTACTTTTTGCAAAATCTGAATACACGGAGCGAATTTAAAAGAACGTCCATTCACCTTGAACGTCAAAAATACTTGGTGATTTTTTGGTCATTTACAGTTCAATATGGACTCAGTTTGTCTAATTTTTCCTACACGGGTGCCATCGGAATGATAAATCTCGCATTTAGCAAAATATTTTTACTTAAAAATTTACAAAATTACAGCTAAAAGGTTCGTATCCAGCTCTCAAGTAATTGCTCAAGAAAAAAAATACATTATTTCTTCAAGTAATTTTTACAGCTGGTTACGCATTGTGAATGATCCACATTAGAAAATCAAGGGAGAATAAACTAAGAAGATAAACTTTGTGCACTTTGTGTATATATGTGTGTAGTAACACACTTTTTTTTCTTTGCGATTTAAGGTTGTTGATGATTGGTAAGTTTTATACAACATTTCAAAATGAAATATACTTCACAATAATGATTTTAACTAATTTAGGACGAACTTAACGGATACTTTGAATTTCCTTCAAGAAACAATTGTTGATTTCATGATTCTTCGCAAAACCAGGTTTGCCATATTCGCATTTTATTGAAAAAATGTATTAAAAATTAGTACTAGATTTCTTTAGAGCTGCATACTAGCACAAGAAAATTTACCGCAGAAAATTTTTTTGACCATTTCTTAAGCGTTTTTTTATATGAAGTTTTTACATTTCTTGAGAGCTGGGTACTAAGCTAAAGGCTCAATGTATAATATATAGTAACAACTCAAAAGCTCTGTGCTTTATTATTTCACTATAAAAAAAAACCGAAAAACTTTTAAAAAAGGGCCGTCACAGAGGATGACCCCTTTAAATGACTCGAGCCAAATACTATTTTTGTGATACCACCATAGTGATTTCACAAATCCATACAAGTAGTGTATTCCGAAAAAAATGCACTTACATTTAGATTCAATGTCCACTCTCTTGTATCTCTTATATCCACAATTTGCAAAAGCAGATACCTTTTTCGTATTAATAGCTTTAAAAATTTGTTTTTTGAAAACTTTTATTCACAAAACTTTAAAAACGTCAACACTAAGTAATTCATTCAAATTATTCGTCTTTTTCTCCTAGATTTTTTAAAGACTTTTCGAACTCAACAGGTTCTAACGCTCGGTTTGCAACGTCGTAAGCTGGTGGTCCGATCAGAGTAACTACTTCATCATAAGACAAAGTTTCCTTCTCCAGCAGCGCTTCAGCAATCTGAAAATAAATGAGGAATAAAACAGTGGCAATGAGAATAAGTTTCCTTTATACTTTTTCTAATTTATCCAAGTTTTTTTTCAATAGTTCCTCTGTTTTCTGGTATGCACTGCTTACTAGATTTTGAGCTTCTTTGTCAATAATCCTGTGCAGGTTTTCCGAAAATGGGTGATTGAAACTTCCGCTTTCCTCTGCGTCTGTTATATATATTGGCCCTAGATTTGCATTCATTCCAAATTTTTTTATCTAGTAATATTAAAAGTTAAGTTTTAAAATATTATTCAGTGTGGAATTGTGAGTTTCATATTTATACAAATTGCTATTAACTTTTGTACCTGAGCATATGCGATTTTCGTAACTTTCTCTAAATCATTTTGTGCTCCAGTAGTAATTTTATTGAAGATTATATTTTCAGCAGCCCTGCCGCCAAGTGCTACGCACATTTTATCAAAAAGCTCTTCCTTGCTATGCAGCTTCTGTTCGCTTGGTGTATATTGTGCAAATCCCAAGGCAAGACTTGTTCTGGGCACAATTGTCACTTTTAGTAATATATCAGAATTGGGGAGAAGCCAACCAACAAGAGCATGCCCGGATTCATGATAAGCAACAACTTTTCTTTCCACCAGTGAAAGTGCATGTGATCGTTTTTCGGTTCCACCTTAATTTGGAAAATGCAAAAATTAATAATTAGTTGATGGGTTAAATTTAAAATGTGTGTACAAATTATTCAAATAACATATATTTGAGTTAACAATTTGAAGCGACCGGCAATTAAACACTTTTAAAAATTTAAAAGAACTAAAGGCGTGTGATATACCATACTTCGAAGTGTCTCTAAAATTCATTATAAATATAACTTGTTTTATTAGCAAATCTTGGTTAAAGACCACTGGAATATCTGATGCCAGTATAATAAAAAAAAAACAAATATAATATTTCAGTTAACAATTTGAAGCGACCGGCAGTTAAACACCTTTAAAAATTTAAAAGAATTTAAGGCGTGTGATATACCATACTTCGAAGTGTCTCTAAAATTCATTATAAATATAATTGGATCCAAATTAACTTATGTCTATTTTGTTTTATTAAGAAATCTTAGTTAAAGACCACTGGAATATCTGATGCCAGTATACTAAAAGGTCAATATTTATTAAGACTTATGAAATTAACATCATAGTGAATAATGGAATCTTTTTTTATTTTATTAAAAATCTCTTTGTCTTTAGCAGGCAAGAAATTATTTTATTACGAGGACATTACGTTGGGTATATCAGCAAGATAATGACCCAAAACTGGTTAAGAAAACATATATGTATATACAATAGAAAACCTATGGGGAGAACTAAAAAAAAAATTGCCGAATCAGTCTTTCTCTAACAAAAACCAGTTACGGAAGTGCATACAAAAAACTTGGTATGAGATACCTAAGGAAACCTGTCCGCCTTTAATCTGTAGTGTGACCAAACGAGTAAGTAAAGTAATCCATGGGTAACCCATAGATAATACTACTACTAAATGATTTCTATTAGTTAGATTATAACCATTAGTTAATGAGATATAGCATTTTTGTGAAGCAAATTGTTAGTTCACAAAAAAATGGATCATAAATGCATTTCGTGTGTTAATAGAGCATTGCGTTTTGGGGGAAAATACTGTTGAATTTGGGCTCTGTTCAGGGAGATCAACCGTTGAAAAGAGTTTTGCTTAGTTGGAAATGCACGTGGTATAATATTCATAGACTGATTCAGTAATCAGCCAGTTATAATCCATTGCACTGTGTATTTGGTTACAGTTCTATTCTACTATTCCAAATATTTAGCAGTTGTATTATTATATAATATATTTAAGTTTAAGTATTCCTCGCTAGAGAGCTCCGATAATAAACGCGTACGATCGCTGCTAAATTCAAAGTGCTATAGGGAGAACCGCGGCTTCCAACACGCTATTTGTAGGCACGACAAAAAAAATGTTATTGTGGAATATCCATAAGTGATAGACATATACCATCGGAGAGTTTTCTGTAGACCTTTTCAATGGATACAATACTTAGTACAGGAGTAATTATTTACGACATCACATTAGAAAACTCTAAAATTACCATATTTCTCCACTATTTAATAGATGTTATTATATATATGTAAATACAAAAATATAAGTATGTTTGCGTTTTTCTTAAAAATTTAAATAAAACTTTTTGTTGATGAGCTTTACTTGAAAAAGTATTGTGTAATTATTATTTTGAGCAGGTGTGTATGTAATTGAACCCACAACAACAGAAATTTACTTTAAAACTTCAATTTGCACAATTAAGAAACCTACAAAAATTTAGCAGACGTGAATACAATATTGTCAATGGAATGAACTTACCTACAAGTCGCTCAACGGCATACTCCAAATTTGATGCCGATACCTTGGTTTGACACTGTCTGGCAGCATGTAAAGCAGCTTCGTTACATACATTAGCAATATCAGCGCCTGAAAATCCTGGTGTCAATCTGGCAAGTTTTCCCGAAAACTGCGCAGGCTTAGAATCCAATTTTATATCAGATAAATGTTTTTCAAAAATCTCTTTACGTTCTTGTAGAGTGGGCAAGTCAATCAATATATGTCGATCGAACCTACCAGGTCGAAGTAATGCCTAATATATATATTTGTAATAATGCTTATTTTTATAAATATGTGTAGTATTGTTAGTTACCTTGTCTAATATGTCAGCACGATTGGTACTTGCAAGCATAAGTACTCCTTCTTTGGATGCCATACCATCCATTTCCACGAGAAGTTGATTTAATGTTTGTTCTAATTCGCCAGAACTACCTTGGCCCATGCTTTCAGTTCCAGATCGCTGCCGTCCGATTGCGTCGATTTCATCAATATATATTATGCATGGAGCTCGTTTTTTGCCTTCTTGAAAAAGATCTCGTACCCTTGCTGCTCCGAGACCGCCAATCATTTCAATAAACTCCGATCCGTTCATACTTAGGAAAGGCACTTGAGCTTCAGTCGCGACGGCTTTCGCCAACAATGTTTTTCCACAACCAGGTGGTCCCAGTAGCAAAGCGCCTTTGGGCACTTTTGCTCCTAATCTTTGATACTTTTGTGGTGCTTTCAAGTAGTCAACAAATTCTCTTACTTCTTGTTTGGCCTCCTGTAGGCCTGCAACATCTCTAAAAAGTACTCCTCTTCCTCCTTCAAAAGGATCGACTAGAGTAAATTTCGCTCTACCCATTTGAGACTATTCAAATATTATTAAATGTACGATATGTTTTTTTAAATTAAAAAACTCACAAAAGAATCCATGCTTATAGGACTTCGGACACCCTTCATTCTTGACGCGATCGACATAAGCAATGCGAAGAACAAAATTAACACCATTATACGTCCAGTAATATCACTATGTCTATCATAAGTAACAGCAACACCTAACATTGAAAATGTATACAATTGTTTTACAGATATGCACTGTTATACATTCATTAAATAATATACGAAGTGATATTTGTTTAGTTTTTCCTAAAGTAATAAATTATTAATTATTATTAATTAAGCTAGATATAAATATAATAACATAGCTCTATCCGTCAGATTTAAACAGGTTTAATTTGTTCTCGTCTACAAAAAATACGTTATTCCGGTTTTTTGGGTTTGGCAGTATGGCGTATGAGTTTAATTAAATATTTTATTATGATTTTTGATATTACGAACATAGTGTTCAGCGATATTGCTGCACAGTTCTTTGGATTAGTTTCACCATTTCCCCGGATTATTCGTTGACTATTTCTCATCTTGACAATGTTTTAGAATTAATTCGTACACTTTAATACTAGCTAAATGAACCATTTTGATCTACAACTTTTATGAATGACATTAGTCATATGTACCAAATTAAATTAAATTTATTAATAATAATTGTAAAATAAAGATTATTATTTACCAGGCATTTTTCATCTAGTTCACATGTACTTGCCTTCAGTTATACCAAGTCTTGATTCGATTTCCCGCAATTTTTCTTCAAATTTAGATGCATCAGCTATAGCCATGTGGAAAATTGTAGATGTAACCTTTTTTCCTTTAATTATGGCACCATCATGTAAAATAATCGTTACCATCTCCATATCCGGGCGTATAATGAGTTCTTTAACTTCGCCAGTAGCTAACATGTGATGTACGAATTCATTCCAAGAAACATATCTCGTTGAACCCTTACAAGGTAATAGAAAAAATAACTGTTTATGCAGAACAAATAAAAACAAAAAGGTAACATTCCAGGGAGAATCTGGCGCAGTTTAAAAATATTTGGATCCCAAAAGATTAGATACTTTGTAAAGAGTGAAAAATCAATCATTGAAGTTCTGCTCCATAAAATTCAAGATAAAGTAAGTCTACCGAAATAAATATACAAAAAAAAATAACATTCAGTAAAGTAAAGTATCTGTTAGAAATAGTATATACAACGCAATATTCGTAACTGTAAAATCTCGTTGCCTGCGAACGATAAGGTTCTCTTTTATATATGTATGTACATATGTGTGTATTCTAACTTAGCCTTCAGTCTGAAATAAACTGTAGGACTAGGGAGTTATGGGCCCAGGCGAGAAAAAATAGTGTAAATTAAAATTTGATTATTGTACTGGAAAACGGCTGATTAATAATTGCAAAGAAGTGTGTTAAATTCATTAAAAATAGAAAATCGTAAATTAAAATTGTGAAAAAAACTAATAACTAGAAGTGACTAAGTGAAATTTCGCGTTGGACGACAACATGAATTACGTTATGCATTCGATTGAGAAGCTGAATGATACCAATCATACAGCGCGTGAGTCGTTCAGATGAAAAGCGTGCTCATACATGCAGAGTTATGGCTCGTAGTTTGCGGTCGCATCGTAAAAGACGAAGAAGATAAATAATGTGAAGAACTGCCAAACGTCAGCTAGTGCGTGGGAAAGGTTAAAAGAAATTCATATGCCTAAGGGACCTGCACGCCGCGTTACATTATTAAAACAATTATTACATATAAAATCGCCAGAATCTGAAAGCATTTAGAGAAATTCAGAGATCTGACTGAAAAATTCTATGAGATTGGTTTTACACTGCCCGTAGAGTGTTTGTGCATACTGTCGTTGCCAAGCTTGACCTACGCCTTTGATAATTTTGTGGTAGCAATGGAATCACGTGAATCTTTGCCGGCATTAAGTGCGTTAAAAATTAAATTGCTCAACAACAAGGAGAGCAAAAATGTTCTCTTCGCGAGGCGAAAATCAGCCGAGTGGACACATTTCAAAGAATTGCCAAACAAAATTCAGCGAAAAAACCGAGAGCGTCAAAGGCAACGAAAATGAGAGGGACGACAAAGGTCGGAAAAGTCATACTCAGTGTTTGCATGTTCTAACGATGATTTTGCACCGAAGCGCATGGGAGCCTTAGGTCTCAAAAACCGGACAAAATTATTTAAAGTGATTTTATAAAAATGCATGATTAAATATAATAATGCAATATATTAAAATAAAACAAGTAAGGAAGGACTAAGTTCGAGTGCAATCGAAAATTTTATATTGAATATATTTGAGAAGGGGGTAGTACCGACCAGATTTTATCTATTTTTGCTCATCCCACATTCTACTAATATGCCACATACTCAAAAAAATGTTCCCTCGGTTTCATTTAGGTACCTTTCATACAATCAGCAATCATATGGAGCAAGGTCAATTGGATGTCCGAAAATCTTGGTAATAGTTATATAGGTGGGGTTTTTTTTCGCGCAATTGTATCTATTTTAGGCTCAAAGATACACTGTTATGAATAAAATATGTTCTACAATTTTCATTGAGACTTGACTCAAATATTGGCGGATATATCTTACATAAAGTGACCTAGAAGTATCGGGTTCGCATATTCGGTACCTAGGGGCTTGAACAGCTTTGGTTGGATTTATACAATTATTGGTCAAAAGGTGGCTTACTTTAGAGAAATTATTACCGCAAAGTTTTATTCCGTTATATTAATTAATTCTTTATTTGTGTACTGGAAAGTGAAAAAATCAAATGGAATTTTAAATTATGTTATGTGGGAAGTAGACGTGGTTGTAGTCTGATTTCGCTTATTTTTACAGAGTAACACAGGAAAATGAAAATGTTACGTTCTAAATTTTGTCAAAATCGGTCCCCCTTATACCATCTATATACCACCCGTATAGAATAATTAAGCAGGACTTCAGTATTTAATTAAAATAAATAAATAAAGCACTACTCATTTTATGCAACTGACCAACTTTTTTCAACGCGCTTTTTTTAAATGGGGCGAAAGACGGGGAAAATATTTAAGCTTATATGTTAAGTAGAAACCCTGTAGTTTACTAGGAAAAATTATTCATAGCTCGACCTCGCCCGACACTATAACAAAAACACTAATTTCTAAAAAATTAAAAAAAAAAATTGTTTTTTTAATGATTCATTGTTTCCCCGAAAAAAACATAATAATACATTAACTAAATTAATTTTTATATCATTAATATTAAATACATACCATGTTGTCCTGAATCCATAAAAAATATTTTCAAGAATTCCGTTCACGCAATAAAAAAAGCAACTTGCAATTTTGAGAACAATGGAGAGTTCGCGAATAAGCACGTGCGTTCTGAACGAAGTCTAGGTTCCGACTACTTGTGTGGCAATATAGCGGCCTGAAGGTCATTCATTTAATCGGTTCATTGTAGAACGGTTATTTAGGTACCAAAAAAAATCAATTTTGAGTACCATGGCTGAAGTTTGTAATTTTCAATTTTGTCCGGTTTTTGAGGGCAAATGCTCCTATGTGCGGAGCAGCAAGATTTGTTTTTATTAGAGACAAACGACAATAAGTGTTTTGGTGCATAGTCTAATTTGACTGCAAAAAAAGCAAAAGTTTACAGTGATTTGAAGAATCATATGTGAAATCTGTGCAAAGTGTAAGATATGCGTAAAACCATTTCCAAAGAAAACTGAAAATCGCTCGAAAGACGTGTTGGATCTGGTGCATATAGACATTTGTGGACCAATGAATAAATCCTCACAAGGAGGAGCGCGATATTTTGTAACATTCATTGACGATAAATCGCGATACACGTATGTAAGTTTCTTGAAAATTCGTGATGAAATATTCGAAAAATTGAAAGTGTTCAACAAAACTTTGAGAAGCTGGACAAAAAGTTAGTATTTGAGTGGCACGTTTGAAAAATTTTTGGGAAGCAACGGTATTAAAGTCAGGTTACAGTACCATACACACCTCAACAAAATGATGTAGCTGAGCGCGCGAACAGAACATTGGTTGAGATGGCGCGCAGTATGATTCTACATGCTCGTCTGGATGAAGGCTTCTGGATAGAAGCTAGGGGACATGACATCATTCGAGTACATGAAAGGTAGCAGTAGCACATGACGTAATTTTTCTTGAAAGTTTATTTCATTGTTTTGTTGACGATTTGATTGTTGCCATCTATGAAAGCACTCAACAAAGGCGTCAATATGGCGGTCAGCTGAGGCATTTCCTTGGTATGGAAATAGAAAGAGAAGGAGCAACTGGCAACTTTACTATTGGTCACAAACAGTATATTGGAAACCTACTCCACGAGTATCATACGAGTAACTGCAAGGCGAAAGTCATTCCGTTGAGCGCAGGATTCCAGGGTAAGTTTGACAATGAAGAGTGTCCGCGAGCGAACCAGGCAAGCTATCAATCTATGATAGGTTCTCTGATGTATCTAGCCATTAAAACCCGGGCAGATATATACACTGTGTTGCGAAGCTGTCACAACGTAACGCAAATCCTCATAAGGAACAAGAGGTGGATGCCAAGCAAGTTTTGCGATACCTTAAAGGCACTGCTGAACTGAGTATGCACTACCAACGGACTGCAAACCCCATCAAGTGTTATGCCTATGCTGATTAGGCTGGATAATGCATGAACCGAAAATCGTACAGCGCCTGGACGTTTCTTGCAGCAGGAGCAGTGATCTCCGGGGAATCAATGCTAAAGAAGCAGCATACTATATATCCGTAAATTCATGAACGAGATGGGTTTGAGCGATGATCATTCAACAAAGGTGTTTAGCGAAAACCAAAGTGCGCAATGTTTAGGAAAGAGAGACAGTGCGCGGACGGTGAATGCCGGCCATGGGCAACGTTTTGTGGCCGATATGCGTCGTACCGAAGTGGTTAAGTATCATCATATCAGGAAAATGGTTAAGAACAATGTAATTGAAATAAAGTATATATCAACTGAAAATATGATATATGATGTCCTGCCCAAGAACCTTAGTAAAATTAAGCATAAGAAATCTATTAGTATGATGTGTATATATTAAAATGAAATGTTAACATTTAAGTGTCTAATGACATATTGCGTTGAGGAGTGTTAGAAATAGTCAAAACATGTATGTGTACACAACGCAATATTCGTAACTGTTCCCTGCGATCAATAAGGTTCTTTTTATATATGTGTATTATATACATATGTGTATATTCTAACTAAGCCTTCAGTTTCAAATCTACTGTACAACTAAAAGTATCAAATATTTAGGAAAGTTATTTGAAGCAGAGCGCCAAAAGTTAACAAAGAATTAATTATTCAAAATGGAGTTTTTAGTTATTTCACTGTAATAAAAACGAATTATTATGGCGATATGTATCTTTGGATAAATAATGTAGAGTGTTGTATTGAATCGATATTTAACGTAGTGCATAGAGTTTTTTTTTTGAAACTACTATTGAAAAGGGAAGACACATAAATAGCGAATATTTTATAACGTTATCAATATCCTGCAAAAAGTCATTAATCATGGTTGATCATGGCTCTATAGCGTTTTGTATTGACTGCAAAATTATGGCCGGCTTCATTTTTGAAGAAATATGGAGGATGTAACGGTGAGTTAACAATGGTTTATGGATTATCATTATTCTTCAAAACTCTGCTCTTCAGCAGCAATAGCGTTTTCTATGCGTACTAAATCGCGTGTCTGAGGATGAGAGTAAACGTAGAATGAAACGAACCATGGTTGCTCGAATTACTAACTCTGCTGGGCGATTTTGTCGACCGACGCAGAACGCGAGTATAAATCAAGTAACATCTGCCAAAAAGTACTACAAAATGGTTGACCAAAAGTTTTCCGTTAAAATCAGGCAACAAAAAAATTTTTAGCATTTGGATACACCATTTCACGAATTTATTTGGAATACATTGTATATCTTAAATGAAAATATGTATACTTTATTATAAATGAGTAAGGAACTACACTATAAGTATAATAAAATAAGTAAAAACCCTCACAGCACCACATGAAACAACAAGTAAGGAAAGACTTGGAAAATCAAAGCCGGGGAAAAGCCTTCAGGGGTAGCAAAACTTAATACTAAAAAAATATTGCAAAAGACATTAGGATTAATTGTACGACGAAATCGTAAATTGATTCCAATCAAATTTGTATCTCATCGACATATGTACATTGTAACAAAGAAGTACCCGAAAATTGTAAATAAAATGGAAAATATTTAAATTTTCATCAATATTTATTATGTCGCCTTCAAAGTAATCCTCACCAGATGTAATACAATTGCGCCAACGATTTTTCCATTTCTTGAAACACTTTTCATAAACCCTTTTTGGAATGGCCTTCAGCTCCTTCTGCGAATTTTGTTTCATCCTCTCGATCGACTGAAAACGAGTTCCGCAGAGCAGCAGTTTCAGTTTGGGAAACAAGAAAAAGTCACAAATCTGGTGAATACGCTAGTTGATCGATAGTATTCATTGCGTTTTTGGTTTTAAATTAGGTCACAATTGTACTCTTTTTGAAAAAAATCAGCTTTATCGAACGGAATCGCGAGAGATGTTGAGCTCTCTTGCCATCTCTCGACCGTCTTTGAAGGCTTTGTACCACTCGTAGGCTTGTGTTTTTGAATCACCGTAAGCCTTTTCCAATACTTGCAACGTTTCCTCACACAAAATTTGGTTAGAAATACAAAATTTGAGACAAGTTCTTTGTTCGATATTTCTAATCATTGTAAAAATCGCAACGCACTACTGAGGTGTACCGACTTAAGCAGCTGCTGTAAACAAACTGGTTGATAGATCAGACACAGTAATTAAGGACAGTCCTACCAACTTAGCAAAATATATTTTTCTAAAATATCATTTACCCAGGGAATTTAATTACAATTTCCGGATGCTCTTTTGTCCCAATGAATATAAACTAAATTAGTTATGTAACTTCCAGTCAGAAAAATTTATTATAAAATCATCGTATCTGACATAAACTCAATCGAAGAGGAAAATTTAATATGTATATTGTGTTGACGAGAAAAACTCAATGATTGCGCGAATTCGAAACATTTGATGATGTCAGGCGCGTCAATTAATCCATTCAACATAAAAATATTCTAGAAAAAATATTCAGACTACATTAATTGTTGACATTGAAATAGCCGTAGATGTCATTTATTGAACCATTTTCTCCATAGAGGGCATAGCGGTATTCTAAGCTCTTACAAAATTACATTTGAATATTTTTCGATACGATTTATTGCGGTGTCAGTGAAAGGAGATCAAATTACGGTGCTGTATTTTGAAATTGGAAGAACTAGAGATGTAGTAGTGAATGACTTTGAAAGCCTGGATAGTAATTTTATCAATATGCAAGTTGAGAGTCAGTTTTTTGTCTATGATGATGCCCAGGCCCTTTACGTTCTCGACTTCGCTTATTGTCTCATTGTTCAAGCTATAGTAATCTGACGTTCGGAAGTATTATCATGAGTATGATACGGTTACACACTTTTTGATGTTCAAATCTAGTTTGTTTTTTTTTTTTGGCACCAGCTCGATAGTTTGTCAATATCGCTCTGAAGAACATGGGTGTGTCCGTCACTAGTTATCAAACTAAAGATCTTCAAATGATCTGCATAAAGCAGATATTCAGACTGAAAGTTAGCACCACTGTGGTTTGCAAAAATATTAAAGAGAGTTGAACCCAGATGTGATCCTTGGGTAGATAGATGCCCATCAACTTTAACTTGAAATTACCTTCCAATTAGGTATTAGTGAATCTATTTCAGTGCACTACCTCGAATGTCGTATCTGCTTAGCTATCGAATGCTTTGCTGAAGTCCGTGTAGGACGTATGAGCATCCTGACCGTTATATAGAGTTTCGAGTACATAATTTACATAAAAAAAGCCTACGAAACCGTGCTGTTTGGTAATATTCTTAAAGAATGCCGTGAGGAAAACCTATATTTTCAAAGAGTTTAGCCAAAGCTGATTGTATACAAATTGGCCTATAGTTGGATACAACAGACCTTAGACCATCCTTATGAAAAGGACAGGCATAGGAAGATTTTCAAGCAGTTAGGAATGTACCATTTTCGAGTGAAAAATTGAATACGTGTTTAAAATACTTACTGAGGCTGGTGGCACAATTTCTGAGGAAGATATTTGGCAAGCCATTCGGACCAACGACCTTCTTCGTATTTAGAGACAACAATCTTTTTATACGTCGGCAATGCTAACGTCAAACGCTTTAATAGTAAAAATCGGCACAGACTCATTTTTGATTAACACGGATCACTGTCGAGAATCTTGTGATTTGATTTTATTTACCAGCTCAGTGAATTCAGTTCCTGTACATTTGGAGTGAGCCCATGTACGCCAGTTTGCAATTAATATTGCTTAGAAATATATGCGGTTCAAGAAAAATCGCAATAATGAATGCTATAAAGAGAGACGAAAAAAACATATTCGTTTTGCGAATTTGGATGACTCTTTGTATTGAGTTTACAGTCCAACTATTGCAAATTTCCACTTCAATTCATTTGTACATACAACGTCGTTGTCTAGTTTATTCAAATAGTTACTTATGATTTCACAGCACTTTTGATCATAATCCGAGGATATTTACCGAAAAATCTCATATCATGAGCGAACATATGACCGATGTCGTTGACCCGTTAATCTATATAAATAAAAATGAATACCAAAAATGTATGTACGCGCATAACTCAATAACGCCTGAACCAATTTGGCCAATTCTTTTTCTTAAATGTTTGTTGAAGTTCAAGGATGGTTTTTACGGCGAGAAAAATTCGAATAGTTTCCGGAAAACCCCTAAAAACAGCCTTTTTCTTTTCCCCATACAAACGTTACAATAAATATGAATGTTTGTTTGTTAGTAACACTAAGAGAACGGTTGAACCAATCTTAATAAAATTTTTAAAGGTTGTTGGTTGTAGATCGGGAAAGGTTTAGAAACAAAATACCTTATACTTTTAATGAGGAGAAGTCGGAAAATTGGACAATTCCAAAAAGTAACATTTTCCATACACATTTTTTTCAATTTTTGTTTGTTTTGTTTTTCAATATTTTGATTTGTAAATTATTTGAATCGTTCAATTGCGGTCGCTTACTTTTTTATTCCGGCTATCCAAAGGAAAAATTATTGAAAATTATTCAGTGAAAACTTTATGTATGTTTGAGACGATGTGATCAATTACAGATTGAAATTTGTTACGAAGCCACGAAGAGGTGGCGCTAATATTGGTCGGCGTTCTTTTTGCCATCAACGTATGGCAGCCCAAAGAAAGGCAAGAAGTACTCTCAAAATGCGATGACATACGTGCGGAATTATGGATCGCGATCGTAACGATATCACAGCACGACTTTTAAACAATAGCTGCGATGTTTGATGGTCTTTATCTTGAAGCAACCTATGGTATATATGATGCTGTTAGATGCTGAATGTGTTCTGTTGAGTAGCAAAAAAGAGGTTTGCCGCACCAGATCAAATTGATGAAATCATTTCAGCGGAAATTCCTGATTCAGAGATAGATCCAGAATTATACGAAGTGGTGAAAACCAATATGATTCATGGACCTTGCGAACCTTACAATCCCACTTTGGTTTGGATGTTTGACAATAAATGCACGAAACACTACTCATGTGCTTTTCTTTCGGAAACGGGAATGGGAAATGATGGATATTAACTGTATCGGCGTCACTCACCAGACGACAATGGCAGAACATTTAGCATTTAGAGGCGTGAATATCGACGTTAACAACACATCGAAGTTGACAACACATGGGTCGTACCATATTCGCCCCTTTTGTTTAATTCACATTCAAAACTCATGTCAATGTTGAATATTGCAGATTGGTGTAATCGATCAAATACGTTTGCAAGTACGTCACCAAAGAAAGCAACATAGCGGTTATTGGCCTTGAACGATATGAGATCAGCAGTATCAAACGGGTCGATATGTGAACTGCAATAAAGCGCTTTGTAGGATATTTACTTTTGCAATTCATGAAAGTTTTCCGACTGTTTTGCGTCTCGCGGTTCAACTTCATTTAAGTCATCGCGTATTGTGAATGGTACAGTGTGTGCAACATTTTGAGAAGCATGCCAGCAGTAGCATTTGCTGGAACATGATAATCACTGGAAACAGACGAAGGACAATGCGATAGTACTTCGCATGCCACTGAAGTTCGCATACTTTTCGCGAAGATCATTTCGACATATCAGCCTTTAAATTCGCGTTAATTATGGGATACGAAAAAATGACAATGCCGATGACATTTTACATTGTATTCGCTAAGAATTGGAAATGGGCAAATTTCGGTTGATACTTCCAGTGGTTTGATATCAATTTCACCTCCCTTTTGTCAATTCACTTCAACGGAAGATGAACTCATCACGAATGTTTATCCGAACATTGGCCAAATTATCGTAACTGCGATAGCTTGAGTGCACGAGCAATTTTAGCTGCCAAAATTACCGATGCTAATGATTTAAACTGGAAGATTCAAAGTCAAGTTCCGGGAGGTTTGCGCTCATATAAATCGATCGATCGTCTTGACAAGGAAGACGAAACCGTAAATTATCCAGTGGAATTTCCAAATGCCATACCAAGCCTGCCCCAGCATCATTTGCGTCTTAAAGTTGGATCTGTCATTATTATGTTTCACAATCTTCATGCGCCGAAACTGTGTAATGGAACCCGAATGATTATGACGTAGTTATCGAATACAAGGGACAGCCATTTCAGTTCTAACGTATTCAATTTCCAGGGAAAATTTCCCTTGCGTTGACAATCAACAGGACACAAGGAAATCGGGAAATGCTATGTTTTTCACACGGCCAGATACATATATGTGGTGTGTTGACGAGTTGGAAACCCATCTTCTCTATATATTTACGCACCAGAACAGAAATCAAAAAGTTATGTTTATTAAGTTGCGCCACATAAAAAAAATGTAGAAAAATCGTAAATAAATCATTTTCGACAGAATATAATTTCAACTTTTTTTCATTTCAAAACACATAATTTCACGCAGGGCAACGGCTGCGGGGTCAGCTAGTATTAAAATACCTTACATATTGAAATATAAAGTCAACCGGATGTTTCAAAATCCGGTATTTCTATTCGGTATATGGAGACTAAGGGAAATATTGACCAGATACCTCCCCTTTTTAACGTACATACATTATGTTAGACAACATCTGGTGCCTAATTATAATCATAGTATCAAAGAACTACCTTCTAACACTTTTGGCATGACATAGACATTTTGTATGAAAGTTTGATTTGCTGTTATCACAAACCAAACCAAAGGATCATGTAAGTGACATTATTTTTGTGCCTTAAAGAAAAGGCATTACATATTTCCCAGTATCTAAACTTATCTTTTGATAACAGAGCCATTGCACAAAAGCTCAACCAGATAAAAAATGTCTGCTGAAAAAGCGTTTCTTAACCCAAACAACGAGCAGAAGAAATAACAAATTGAGAGCTTAATAAGCTGAAAGAGCTACTATTTTCTGCTAGTGCAATTTCTTCTAGCAGAAAATAGCTACTTCCAAATTCAGAAACAGCTATTAAAGCACACGTGTATACAAGCGATATTTGCTCCAAAGATGACAAATTTAATCTAAAACACGACACCCATTGCTATCAGACCACACAACCGCCTCTGCGAGTTTAACAGCTGCAACAACCACCACCTACACGCCACTGCCTTCACCCCCAGGATCACCCACGGGCACCCGCGACAAACTCGGATTCTACAATTCAACTGCAACGAACTCCTTTGCAAGATCGAGGAGATAGATGCATTTATGAGCCCCGAACGCAGGGTATAGCTATCTGGTCAGGCGATGTCGAGCTAGAAATATTTCATACATAGATCACCCATTTAAATGTTGCCTTACAGGATATCCCCCGAACATGGTTAAGCTACTTCGTGGTGAAAACCGTTCGGTAGTAGGCGACTTTAACGCGCATCATGATCTTTGGCATTCCTGCCTGTCAAATGATCGCAGGTGGCTGGAGCTGGCGAAACAGACAAACGATTCGAGATTCCATTATCGATTCTCGCAGCAACTTCGTCTGCAATGAGTGGTGGTTTGACTCCGAGTATGTCATTCACTGGAAGGGAGTTGGTGAAGGCGTTGCCACTGTGAATGGCAGTCAGTGGTTGTCGGAAGTTAGTTGCGTCCGATGTCTGGTCGACGTATTGTCTGATGTCGTCGTTGAGGAATGACCTCTTAATGTTCTTAGAGTATTTTCCTCGAAATAGTACGGATGATTTCGAAATCCATGCTAGAGATTCGTTAAATAGTAAATCAACACAAGCGGACAAAATGGATAGAGCACCTGAAGTTTTGCAACCTCTCCACCGGCATAAGTAAGCTTTGAACTACTGTCAAGGCTTTGTCGAATCCGAAGAGAGATCATGACCGAGTTGTCGTATTTTAGCCGGCAATTTACACCGCACCCGGTAGACATAAACCATTTATTACCCGATGGCTACGTAAAATGCCAAAATACTGCGCACCACTTACTTTCACCGATGAGGAGGTTCAGAGTGTCTTCAACAAGGCAAAATCTGATGGAATTAACATGCTGAAGCTAAAGCACCTAAGCTCGACGGAAGTAGACTTGCTCACCAAGGTCGTCATCTTGAATCATCCGAATGATGGGTGTTCCCTCTCCGTTGTTGTTTAACTTCTACAACTCATTCAGCATCACTCACTATATCACCTCGAACGCTGATGATTGCACGACAATGACGTCGGGCAATGTAGTCGATATCATGTGCCCAAAAATAAACTTGACCTTAATATTGCAGCCGATGGCGTTAAAATTCCGACTGTCAATAACACTAAGGTTTTAGGTGTGACACTCGACAGTCTGTGCCCCTTAACTCCTCACACGACCGCGATTATTGCTAAAGTCAGAGCCGCAACATAATCACCAAGTCGCTAGCCGGCAGCACATGAGGAAAAGACAAGGATTCGTTGTTGGCAAAATACAAGGCTATCGGGCAACTGGTCCTTAATTACGCCGGGCCAACATGGTTGCCTGGATGCAGGGGAACGCAGACGAGGAAGCTTCAGACATACCAGATCGCTGCACTCCGGAGTATAACAGGATGCCTCTTTATGTTTCCTATCGAACATCTGCACAGAGAGACCCGTATGCTCCTAATTAAAGAGCAAAATGAACTCCTCTCCAAGAAGTTTCTGCTGGGGTATTTTCGTAGAAATCATCCCTGCAGCCACCTTCTTGTTGCGGTACAGCTTCTTAGGAGTGTCAAGAGTTCATTCCTCAACTATGTCGACGACATAAGGCAATACGCCGAGCAGACTTCGGCGATCTAACCCCGTTTAGATTGGTGACCACGAGTTACGTGGCCCCATGTTGCCAACGCAATACGCGACACTAGCCTCTACGGCTGTCCACACTGTTCGCGCACTGCGCCGGCGGTCATCCCGAGTGGCCAACAGAGGACCTTCAAGTCCAGGAGCTCAAACAGCCAACATAGCTCCCACTCTGACTTGCCCCCTCCAACCTTCATCCCGTTCCAATCCTCGTACGAGAACCACTCAGCAACTCCTGGTTCCTCGTACAATCATTTCCTCCATCATCATTTAGGAATGTCACAACAGTCAAGTTATATTCTTGCACTGGCTGGTGTCATTTCCCGGCGTGTTCCGGCCTGCGCATCACGTGTGAGCGGAGCGAGTCGTATGTTGCCCCATGCTGCGGCAGTCTGCAACACACAACAGTGCGACAACCGCCCCTGCAGGTTCCACAGCTGCAACAAACATCATCTACACGTCAGCCCCAGGATCACCCACGGACACCCGTGACAAACCCGAATACTACAATTCAACTGCAACGGACTCTAGATCGAGGAGATAGTTGCACTCATGAATCGAAAACATGTATCGATAGCTGCGGTCCAAGAAATCAAGCTAAACAGCCGCTCAGATCCTTTGAGTTTCAACGTTTTACGTAAAGATCGCTAGCGAGATAATGGTGGTGGCCGACCACCATCTTGAATTCCGAAAAGTGTACAGCACCACCACAACACTTAGCATCATAAACGCCAAAATAGTTCGTGGCCTCAACTAGAAACCACCCGGCGAGGAACGATCCTCGTAGCGTTGGACTTGTCAAAAGCTTTTGACACCGTCAATCACACAACGCTACTGCAGGACATCGAGAAAACTACGCTCCCTCCAGGACTGAAGAGGTGGACCATGAATTACCTGAGCGGTCGTCAATCATCCGTACTGTTTCGAGAAGAAAAATCTAAACTGAGAAGAATTGAACAGGGGGTTCCGCAGGGTGGTGTCCTCTCCCCGCTACTCTTTCACTTCTACATCTTGAAACTCCCACAGCCACCAGAGGGAGTTTCCATAACCTCGTTCACTGATGATTGCACGATATTGACGTCGGGCAATGGAATCGATGGCATATATTCGAAGGTAAACAGGTATCTCTCCGACCTTTCTCGCTTCTTCTCTGCACGGAACCTAACACTCGCTCCCACCAAATCCACAGCGACCATATTCACAAACTGGATATTGTAGTCGATGGCTTGAAAATAAATCTATAAAATCTCATTATACATGATCTTGATAGTGATCGGAATATCCCCGGATATTGTAACCTCGCCTTGTTATAATTTCTTCCAAATTTCGCGAAGATATCTTGTCAAATACAAAAAGCTTTCCATACAAAAACTTAATTTTGTCCGACCAGTTTGTGTCAGCCGTATGCTTTAACAAAAAATTGGTTCGCGTATATACAAACAGGCAAACACACCGGCTGATGGACGGACATGGCCAAATCGGCTCAGTTCAACACACTGATCATTTATATACCTAATTAATAGGGTAAACGACGTTTTCTTCCGGGTCTTACAAACTGTTCAGGGTAGGTATAAAAAAAAACACAGAACAAATAAATAAACAGTTTCAAGCAATATCGGATTTGAACCGGCCTACCAAAATTTATACTACATGTATATCATATTTGGGCACAATTCCAATTTCTTTGACGCCGCGATCTGAAAGTACCGTTGGAAAGAGGAAGTCCTAATGATTAAAAACTATACAGGGCTATAGGTACCGCAAACGCTTAATTTCTAAAATTCGAACATTTCAACAAGCTATTTCACTATATTTAACACACTTTATGCACATTTTTGACATCAAATTAATTTAATTAAATAAACTGTAACCATTTAAACAAATTCACAATTTATACTGTAAAAATTTAAAATTACCTTTTACACTCGTAGTGAGCATCATTTATGTGCTAACAAAAATGGAGCGCTTCCATATGATTATAAGCAAATATGAGCAATTCGCTGAAATTTCTCTTTTTCGCTATAATTCCTCATTTTTTATTTAGCAATCTTAGTTCTAATAAAAACAATCGTCTATAAATTATATTTCCAATTAAAATGAGTATAAACAATCTTTCCATGCATATTGATATTTTCTTATTTAATAAACAATTAAGTAATATTAAATAATAATATTACGTAATAAAATACTTAGATTTTTAAAGGTGTACTACGCAAAAGTACTTCAGTTACCCTGAGTTTTGGCTCGACCAGGGTTAATTTTTTACTACGCGTACTACGCGAAAGTACTTCAGTCACCTCGATATGATATAAATTTTATAATATAATAGAGTTTTACTTATTTGTGTTTATTATATATAAATCAAATATTATACATATACAAATGTATATGGAAAAAGTGTTCACAACTCAATTATAGCTTGAAAAATGTTGGGAAGTATTTTTTATTTTAATTAATAGAGAAAAAAGAATCATGCGAAAAAAAAAAATCGTTAAAAATTATAATTGTAAACAATCTAACCTTTTGACCGATGACTGTGCTAAGTGATTTTTAAATTAATTAAAATAGCTAAAATATAACAAAGTAAAAGTAAAATATGAATTTATTTCAATGTTAGAGTGTGTATTTAAATATACAAAGTGAAAATGTGAAAAATTTAATGAAACATTGTGAAATACTAAATGTTATTAATACAAATTTTTGAATTTTTAATTACGAACATTTTAAAAAATATAAGTGTTAGCAAAATTATTTTTGAATATTTCTCCTGGCACAATTCCGATTTCTTTGGGGCCGCGATCTGAACGCATCGGTGGAAAGAGGAAGATGGAGCGCTGCCATATGATAATAAGCAAAATAATAAGCGAATTGTTCAGCTGAAATTTCTCTTTTTCTTTATTTAGCAATCTTATAGCCCTGACAGACCACAGCGCTAATATGCATTAGAGGGCTTAATTTATATTTACTTGCGCATTTGACCCATGTTAATGCAAGTTGTAATGCACAAGAATTCCGTGCATTTAGCTGAATTTACCAAATTTGAGTAGGCAACACTGCTCAAAAATGGCCGATTTTTGCAATTTTTTGACAGATGTCGCTTGAAATCTGCCGCCTTGTTTGTGTTTACAGCTTCAGAGGTAAACAGTTTTTATATTGCTAATTAAATTATGTGCAAGTATATTGACAAAAATTTATTTTAATATTTTTAGATGGCAGAAAATAAACAACGTATCGTTTGCTATTCATTTTTCCAATATTCTTAACTTTTTCGCACACTTTTATTTCACTTTATTTAATAACACTGTGATAGCTTTTTTCAAAAAAAAAAAAAAGACAAGACCAAATTCGACGGTTTCCCCCTATTTCGGGTCCTACGAATCGAACTGCATCATTACTTTTTTGAGTTACAATCATGGTTTCATACAAAAATTTTTGTTGAAGTTTTTCATCAAAGGTGCCCATTGTAAAAGAAAGGCACATTTTTCTTCGGTCTCTAACTTTTTTAATGTTGACTTTTTTGGTAAACTGTCTTTGGCAAAGCTTCTCATAATAAGTCCGTCTTTAAGTTCTTAGATGACTGTAAACCCCAAAATCAATGTTTTTTGTGTCCTTATAGCCAATATGTCGAAAAAACTGAAATTTAATCCATTTTTTTTAATGTTTTTTCCCTCACGATTCGTCAATATTTTAATTTACCCTTTGATACTTATACATTAAGTGACATCTTGTAATAGTAAGAAACTTAAGCAAAGACAACTTTCTGAGCAAACTAACCATTAGAAAAAAACTTAACAAAATTTGTATTTTTTAAAAAGGTACACTAACTATGTTTGTGTGCTGTTTTATTTTTTTGTATCTTATAAGTGTTATCAATAAGTATCATAAATTTGTTCACAATATTTAAATTAAATTTAATAAGACTCATCTATCAATGTCCAACACAAATCAGCAAGCAACGAGTCAAGCTTTTTGCCGCTGTACCAATGCTCAAGGGGGGCGGCGACACACATGCCACATTTAAATTCTGTGCAAAGCTTCCAATCACGCATTCTATATTGGTCTCGCGGTACCTTGTGTCCCAATGACAAATGAAGCACATATTTTTTGTGTATCCTGTCTGCAAACCAGTAAGCAAGGCGATACTTTTAACTCCGCACATATCTTCCATTGATGCTGCTGATACTGAACTCTGTCCAAAATTAATTTCATTGCTTCGTATGTTTCCTTTGTGTTGGAGCTTATGGCGATTGGAACCGAATTTTTTGTGTTATCCACATATAGCAATACTGCTTTTAAACTATTTTTCGACGAGTCAATAAACAAGCGCCATTGCTCTGGTTTGTACTCACAGTTCATAAGACCAGGAATATTTTTACTATACGAAAAAGTATTGTCGACATTAACCTCAAAGAAATCTAAAAGCTCCTCCTGTCTTTTGCGGTATCCATACACTTTCACATCTTTAGACAATATATTTACCGATCGAAGATGATGTGCTAGGCAAATCGCTTCTCCTTGCGATAATTTCAGCTGTCGTACCATCGTATTCAAACAGGCTTGGGAAATCTCCAAGTGACGACATAGGCTTTCAACTTCGGTTGGGTTATACATTGAGAGTAGATCTGTAGGTCGGAGTGAGATACTGGTAGCTGTGCAGATTGAACACTTTTGTATACTGTGTTTTTTTTGTTGAGTCTTTCAAATTTTTTCTTGCACGCGTAGCAGTTACTAGTATGATGCCCTTGTGGATCTATCCAAATCATTGGGATGCCGAACCCCATTTTTAGGCACAGTCTTCCAATATAGAATGCGTGACTGGAAGCTTCGCACAGAATTTCATTTAAATGTGGCATGTGTGTCGCCGCCCCCCTTGAGCATTGGTACAGCGGCAAAAAGCTTGACTCGTTGCTTGCTGATTTGTGTTGGACATTGATAGATGAGTCTTATTAAATTTAATTTAAATATTGTGAACAAATTTATGATACTTATTGATAACACTTATAAGATACAAAAAAATAAAACAGCACACAAACATAGTTAGTGTACCTTTTTAAAAAATACAAATTTTGTTAAGTTTTTTTCTAATGGTTAGTTTGCTCAGAACGTTGTCTTTGCTTAAGTTTCTTACTATTACAAGATGTCACTTAATGTATAAGTATCAAAGGGTAAATTAAAATATTGACGAATCGTGAGGGAAAAAACATTAAAAAAAATGGATTAAATTTCAGTTTTTTCGACATATTGGCTATAAGGACACAAAAAACATTGATTTTGGGGTTTACAGTCATCTAAGAACTTAAAGACGGACTTATTATGAGAAGCTTTGCCAAAGACAGTTTACCAAAAAAGTCAACATTAAAAAAGTTAGAGACCGAAGAAAAATGTGCCTTTCTCTTACAATGGGCACCTTTGATGAAAAACTTCAACAAAAATTTTTGTATGAAACCATGATTGTAACTCAAAAAAGTAATGATGCAGTTCGATTCGTAGGACCCGAAATAGGGGGAAACCGTCGAATTTGGTCTTGTCTTTTTTTTTGACTATCACAGTGTAATGAACAAGACGGCACGATTCCGATTACTTTGGCGGCGGGGTAAAAAAACGAATTTCCATATAAATGGGGTATGTGCGGATAGGGTAGCTTCTCCAGAGGAGGAATATCCGAAAATAATGTAAAAATAACTAATATTTTTTGAAATATTCACGTTTAAAAATTCAAAAATTTGCACTAAGAAAACATGTTATGTCTCTATGTTTCTCTAAATTTTTTCACATTTTTGTCTTGTTATATTTAAATATACACTTTAAAGATTGAAATAAGTTCACATTTCACTTTTATTTTGTAATATTTTACCTATATTTATTAATTTAAAAATCACTTAGAACACTCATCGTTGCAAAGGCTAGATTGTTTACAATTATGAGGAAAACGAGCGTTGCCACATCTCAAACACCAAATTTATAGGATTCTTAACGATTTTTCTTTGTTTATATGCATATGTATACATATATACTATACATATGTATGTATATGTATAATATGCGATTTATGTTTAATAAAAATAAATAAGTAAAAATCTATAAAAATATTGTAAAATTTATATCATATCGGGGTGACTGAAGTACTTTCGCGTAATACTCCTTTCTGCGTTGGCGGCCTTCGGCCGCGCTTTAAAAAAATAACCCTGGTCGAGCGAATACCCGGGGTGACTGAAGTACTTTCGCGTAGTACTCCTTGCTGCTTTGGCGGCCTTCGGCCGCGCTTTAAAAAAATAACCCTGGTCGAGCGAATACCCGGGGTGACTGAAGTACTTTCGCGTAGTACTCCTTGCTGCTTTGGCGGCCTTCGGCCGCGCTTTAAAAAAATAACCCTGGTCGAGCGAATACCCAGGGGTTACTGAAGTACTTTCGCATAGTACTCCTTTCTGCGTTAAAATAAAAAAAATATATTGAATTTCGTTATAAAGTGGTTATATTTTTAGGTTATCTTGCACTAATATTCAAACAAAGTTTGAGTTTTCATTACAAAATGGTTAAATATTATTATATAATATTAGTATATAATATTACATATTTGTTTATTAAATTAAATAAAGAACATATCCATATGAATGGATAGAGGAATTTTTGGGAAAAAAGGCATTTCAGCGAATTTCCTTATTATCACATGGCAGCGCTCCATTTCGTCGTAATTTTAGCACACACATGATGTTCACTACGAGTGTAAAATGTAATTTTTAAAATAAAGATTTCTTCGGTAAAAAAAACTGTTAAAAGTGTAAAATGTGGATTTATTTAAAAGTTTATAGTTTAAATTAATTAATTTGATGTGAAAAATGTGAGTAAAGTGTGTTTAATGCGGTAAAATAGCTTGTTGAAATGCTCGAATTTTGGCAATTTTTGAACTTTAAGGTCGAATATCTCGTAAACTAAGCGTTTGCGGTACCTATAACCCCATATATTTTTTAATCAGGAGGACTCCCTCTTTCCAACGGTACCTTCAAATCGCGGCGCCAAAGAAATCGGAATTGTGCCAACAAGACTGCCGTTTGTCACCTTAAAATTGCAATGCGAATTAGCCTTGCTTAAGGCGCATTAATTTTGCTCGTCTGTCAGGCTATTAGCTTGAAAAATGTTGGAAGGTATTTTTTATTAAGAAATCACACGAAAATGCAAACAAAGAAAAATCTTTGAACATCCTACATATTTGCTGTTGAAGATATGGCAACACTCGTTTTCCTCATATTTGTAATCAATCTAACCTTTTCAACGATGAGTGCGCTAAGTGATTTTTAAATTAGTAAATATAGCTAAAATATAACAAAGTAAAAGTGAAATATGAAATTATTTCCATGTTTAGAGTGTATATTTAAATATACAAAGTGAAAAATGTGAAAAAACTTAGTGAAAGATTGTAAAATACCAAGTGTTATTAAAACAAATTTTTAAGAGGTAATATTTTAAAAAATATATAAGTGAGAGCAACGGTATTTTTGCTTATTTCACCTCTGGAGAAGCTCCCCTATCCGTACATACTCCATTTATACCGAAATTCATGTTTTTTACCCTACCGTCATAGTAATCGTAATCGTGCCTTTCTCCTCAGGAGAAGCTCCCCTAGCCGTACATACCCCATTCATACCGAAATTCGTGTTTTTTAACCGACCGCTAAAGTAATCGAAATCGTGTCATATTTGATATTCTTACTATACCTCAGGACGTTCTGCTCTAGGTGTAATTATTAGCGACAAGAAGACGACAAGCATGTAAATAGTAAACATCCAAAGTAAAGCTTTCGAGAGAATTGATTTCATTTTATCTTCGTTTTCATTTTTTTCGTTGTTCTCATTTTTATTAGCATTATTATTCTTGTCTTTACCATTTGTTCTGTCGGGATTGTCTTTGTCATTCGGAGGCTTATTCGACGTAAAAAATACACTATTAGAGTGCAATCTTCGCACCATCAATGGTGACACATCACAAGACCTAGCAACTAAATTCACAGCAGCTTTGTATTCAGCGGTAAAATGCTTTATCTAGTAATATATAAATTGCAGATCAGATTATTTTCATAAAGTTTAAACTAATTTGTCTAACCTTAGTTTTCGACATAGACTGATTAGGAAGTCGAATGCAATAATTATTCTGAAATTTCTCCGTACACTTCTTTAAAAGCAAGTCTTTCATATTATATAACTGCCTTATACATGTTAATCTGTACTGACCACTTATTTGAAGCATTTTTTCTCAGTAATTGTTTTGATTAGGTAAATATTCTAACTTTTGGAGGTAGTAAATAATATATCATCTTTTCATTAGGTCGATAACTTTTAAGACTAATACCGGCACCGATATTGTAACGGATATCTCGATAAATCGTCTCGCAAAAATCACCACGCTATTGTGAGGTGTTTGTAATAGGGTTTCAGTATGCTGAAATGATTTCAAAAACTCAAATGCTCACAATTTCCTCACAAATTTGTGATGCCTGAAAGCAGACCCCACAATTCAAAATCGTTTGCGTTTGTTATGTTAATAGCATAATTTTGAATAGCATCCCCCGATTTTGGGGCTAAAATGGGTATGTGCGGATATATGAGGATTCCAGATCAAGAATAGATATATATATATTGCCGCTAACTTATGGTTTTTATGATATTTGCATTTAAAGTTGAAAAAATTAACTATTTAAAATGCGTGTTTTTCCGATTTATATCGAATTCTACACTTATATTTTTAACTTTTATATCCACTAACACTTCACTAATTCGTGTCTAATCATTTATTTTATATTAAATAATACAAAAATAACTTTAATTCCATATCAAACTTTAGTTAAAATCCATTTATTACCATAACGTCATAACTAAATTAATTACCGTGTGATGAGTGATGTAAAACCTTTCAGAATTCTAATTATCTTGATAAATCCCGGTGTTGGATCGGTCAGGGTTTTTTTTTATTTTTTTGAAGAGCGGGCTAAAGTCGCCAACGCAAAGAGGAGTTCAACGCAAAAGAAGTGAGCACGCCCAGGTGTTGGTCCGGCCGAGGGTTGTTTTTTTGAAGCGCGGCCGAAGGCCTCCAACGCAAGAAGGAGTTCAACGCAAAAGAACTGAGCACGCCAAGGTGTTGATCCGACCGTGGTTTTTGTATTTATATATATTTTTTTTTCATTAAAATTGAAATGAATTTTTGATGACTCATGCCCAGCTCTTCACCGATGCTACGGCTGCTACTATGCCGGTCTCTTTCGACCAATTCAGCGATTTTATCGCAATTTTCGACGACAGGCCTTCCGGAACGTGGCGCATCTTCGATCACCTCTACACCAGAAGTAAAACGTTGAAACCATCGTTGTGAGGTGGAGATGGAAACTGTATCGGGTCCATTAACTGCACAAATTTTATTGGCGGCTTGAGATGCCTTTTTGCCTTTATCGTAGTAGTGCTATAAAATATGCCGTATTTTCTCTTTATTTTGCTCCATGTTTGCGACGCTATAACTCACGAACGACTTAAAAGAAACGACAATCAGTCAAACACGTGTTAGCGCGTGAAATGAGCTTTCCAAAAAGGTATAGCATGACCCGATGCGACGAATAAAACTAAAACTACGCGCTTTCAGCGCCAACTAGCGAAAATACCCCAAGACTTTTTTGACAACTATTATTTATATTTTCTTAATCTGGAGGACCTCCTTTACCCTGTTAATTTCAATATTTTTAAAGAAATTTGTAATTGTTTTATTGAAATATAATGAACTAATTATCTATTGAAATATTATAGAGGAACTAGTTATCTAATACAAATGTAAGAATGTATCTATTACAATAAATGATACCGTCTTTGTACATTTTACTTCCTTTTGAGTATGAATAAAAAGACATATACATATTTATGTTTAAATAATTCGGAAAGATTTTATTTGTGAACATGTACTTAATACATGTGCGAATATAAATATATTTGTATTTAAGCAACAAGGGTAAGGGTTTCAGTAACTAAAGCCTTTGTTATCCGTTAGGTTATTTTTGTTCTAGCCTCGGGAAAAAGTAGCCATTTCTCCTCTTTCACTACACGTCGATGTGATTAGCTTACTCACTCTCCCTCATTGATTTTGCGCATCTGTTTGGTTAGCTATCTTTTATTGAAAATAGTTTGTTTCGTTATTGTTATTGTCAAGTCGATAGGTCATTTGTTTCGTTATTCATTGGTGACAGAAAACTGGTGCAACGGTCATCGCGACACTTGCTATGGGTCATTTGTTTGGTTATTCAATGGTCACCACTGACCATCGTAACAGTCATTTTCCTTATAAATAAAACAATTGAAATTTTTATTTTATTTCTTTTTATTTAATTTTTTTATTTTGAGTTTACATGTTTATACATAAGTTAAATTTTTCCTTTATATTTTTACAAATTATCACCTTATACTTTGTATAATTGACAATTTTAATACATCGATTTACTTATTCTTAATATTAACACAATTTGTGCATTTGCAATTAAAAATAGTTTTTTAAATTAGTATCGAGTAATTTAAATAAATCATGGAAATTCAACTTTGGCTGATTGGTCAATTGCACCTATGATTTTTGAGTTTATGGTTGTCGTAACGAATTCATTCTTCATCACCAGTCACAAACACGCAAAAGTGAGTTATTTCTATTGCGTTCAAACAGCATTTAAACGTTACTCACCAAAGATTCTGTGAGGGTTTTTATGTTGTAGCAGAGCGTTCTTAGTCTATTATGGCAAAATCACCACTTTTAAATCGTGTACACCACTTTCATCCCTCAAACTCAGCTAGTGCATGCTCACCATAAACTTCCACCAAAATAGATGACTTTCGGCAATATGTAATCCAAGGTAAAAAGCTGAAATTAAAAAATTAGTTTGTTGTTGGCTTTTTAAGCGATATTGAGTAGCCGAACTCTTTTATGGTAGTTTTTCATATAAAGAAATCTTCCTGCAAACACGAAAAGTTGTGATTACAGCTTAGGGAATCAAACAGTTAATTCTACAAATTTAGTTTATTGTAAATGTCATCAATATATTCGTCAAGTTTCGTTTTATCATCTTCAGACATTGATAAATCGCTCGTTTTTACGCATTCCGCCGACGGACTCGTCGCAATGCCCTGACTATTTGTGCCAATCATACCCGCAAATGTTGTACAAAAAGTTGGCCCATTTGTTGTTGAAAGTGTTCACCTAACATTTTGTGATATATTTTTTGTTCTGGATTGAAGTGACTTTAAAAACTGTTCTTTATTTATACATGGGCATTAAACGAACAATTAGCATAATTGTTGCAACCATGGTGTTGTTGAATCGTATTCTGGCAAAGAGCAATTGGGAAAGCAACGCACATTTCAGAATTTCTATCTGCAATTATGAACAAATCAATACATTTGTAGGAACAACATATAATCAAGTACTTACATAAACACACAATGTTACGTTATTTGACGTCACACCAGCAAATTAGAAAGGGTTGAATGTCATCTAAAAGCACTAAGTAAATAAAAAATTAGTTATTTTAGGCATTACGCAGCTATGCATACCTGTGTAGCAGGTTCACCCAAACTCTGCGCGACCTTTTCCCCAAGGTTCTTAATGCCTGCTGTAAATGCGCTGTATTTCACAACAAGTCTCACCCAAATCTAACAGCATTTGTCAAATTATTGCATGGTATTCGTAAGATCCTCGATTTTTTTATAACCCCATTAACTGCATCTTTAGGTTTTTCTTATTGAACTAGCCTGTGAATCTGTTACTAATGGTGGCGTAATTTGGGCAGAGATGGCAAAGGATCGCGATGTGTTTTGAATGTGTGTAGTAAACAAGAATATTAAGAAAATAATTACAGAAACTAAAAAAGAGCTGGAGTCATGTGTAGAAGTTCACGCAAGTGAGGAAAGTTCTCTGATCGCCATTCACTCGGGAGTGGCCAGAAACGATTCTTTTACACATGGCTCAAGCAGCTCACTACTTCCGGTCTTTGACCAAGTATCCTCTGGGTAGCCTAAGAACATCCGTTCGAAGGCGAGCTAATGTGAGAAGGCGAAACATCCCCTACATAGGGTTGTGCGCTGGGTTTGGGACCCGCCACGTAAAAAAACACCCCCAATGAAAGAATGACGACCATGGCAAGCGAAATAAGGAGTACGATTTGAGGGCATGCACCTGGAATGTCCGGACCCTTAATTGGGGAGGTGCCGCTGCCCAGCTGGTTGATGTCCTCGCGAATATAAAGGCTGACATCACCGCCGTCCAAGAAATGCGATGGACGGGACAAGGACAGAGACAAGTAGGTCCTTGTGACATTTAATACAGTGGCCATATAAAGGAGCGCAAGTTTGGTGTTGGATTCGTGGTGGGAGAGAGACTCCGACGCCGAGTACTATCATTCACTCCGGTAAATGAACGTCTAGCTACAATCCGTATCAAAGCGAGGTTCTTCAACATATCGCTGACTACCAACCAGATCGATCATGTTGTGATAGACGAAAGACACGTCTCCAGTGTTTTAGATGTGAGTGCGCTCCGAGGTCCTAACATCGACTCGGACCACTATCTTGTTGCAGCCAAGATTCGCACCCGCCTCTGTGCAGCAAAAAACGCACGCCAACAAACACAAGGAAGGTTCGACGTCGAGAAGCTGCAATCACAACAGACAGCCGAACGATTTTCTACTCGGCTTGCACTCCTGCTCTCTGAGAGCACTTGTCAACAACTCGGTATAAGGGAACTGTGGGACGGCATTTCAAATTCCTTACGTACAGCTGCAACCGAAACCATTGGTTTTCGGAAAGTGCAAAAGAACAGCTGGTACGACGAGGAGTGCCGTGTTGCAGCGGAGAGAAAACAGGCTGCCTACCTCGCAACGTTTCGATCGACAACACGTGCGGGATAAGATAGATACCGAGAGTTGAAAAAGGAAGCCAGACGCATTTGCAGACAGAAAAAGAAAGAGGCTGAAATGCGTGAGTACGAAGAGCTTGATAAGCTGGCCGACAGGAGTAATGCTCGAAAATTCTACGAAAAAATGCGGCGGCTTACAGAAGGTTTCAAGACCGGAGCACACTCTTGTAGAACCCCCAAAGATGATCTAGTGACCGATGCCCAGAGCATGCTTAAATTATGGAGGGAACACTTCTCCAGCCTGCTGAATGGCAGTGAACGCACAACGCCAGGAGAAGGCGAACCCGATTCCCCAATCGATGACGATGTAGCAGACGTTCCATTACTCGACCATGAAGAAGTTCGAATAGCAATTACCCGCCTGAAGAACAACAAAGCGGCGGGGGCCGATGGATTGCCGGCCGAGCTATTCAAACACGGCGGCGAAGAACTGATAAGGAGCATGCATCAGCTTCTTTGTAAAATATGGTCGGACGAAAGCATGCCCAACGATTGGAATTTAAGTGTGCTATGCCCAATCCATAAAAAAGGAGACCCCACAATCTGCGCCAACTACCGTGGGATTAGCCTCCTCAACATCGCATATAAGGTTCTATCGAGCGTATTGTGTGAAAGATTAAAGCCCACCGTCAACAAACTGATTGGTGGCTTCAGACCTGGAAAATCAACAACCGACCAGATATTCACCATGCGCCAAATCTTGGAAAAGACTCGTGAAAGAAGAATCGACACACACGACCTCTTCGTCGATTTCAAAGCCGCTTTCGACAGCACGTAAAGGAGCTGCCTTTATGCCGCGATGTCTGAATTTGGTATCCCCGCAAAACTAATACGGCTGTGTAAACTGACGTTGAACAACACGAAAAGCTCCATCAGGATTGGGAAGGACCTCTCCGAGCCGTTCGACACCAAACGAGGTTTCAGACAAGGCGACTCCCTATCGTGCTACTTCTTCAACCTGCTTCTGGAGAAAATAGTTCGAGCTGCAGAACTAAACAGAGAAGGTACCATCTTCTATAAGAGTGTACAGCTGCTGGCGTATGCCGATGATATTGATATCATCGGCCTCAACACCCGCGCCGTTAGTTCTGCTTTCTCCAGGCTGGACAAGGAAGCACAGAAAATGGGTCTGGCAGTGAACGAGGGCAAAACGAAATATCTCCTGTCATCAAACAAACAATCGTCGCACTCGCGACTTGGCTCTCACGTCACTGTTGACAGTCATAACTTTGAAGTTGTAGATAGTTTCGACTATTTAGGAACCAGCATTAACACTACCAACAATGTCAGCCTGGAAATCCAACGCAGGATTGCTCTTTCCAACAGCAACTTCGGACTGAGTAGGTAATTGAAAAGTAAAGTCCTCTCTCGACGAACAAAAGCTAAACTCTCTAAGTCGCTCATAATTCCCGTCCTGCTGTATTGTGCAGAGGCTTGGGCGATGACAACAACCGATGAGTCGACGTTACGAGTTTTCGAGAAAAAAATTCTGCGAAAGATTTATGGTCCTTTGCGCATTGGCCACGGCGAATATCGCTTTCGATGGAACGATGAGCTGTACGAGATATATGACGACATTGACATAGTTCAGCGAATTAAAAGACAGCGGCTACGCTGGCTAGGTCATGTTGTCCGGATCGATGAAAACACTCCAGCTCTGAAAGTATTCGACGCAGTACCCGCCGTGGGAAGCAGAGGAAGACCTCCACTCCGTTGGAAGGACCAAGTGGAGAAGGACCTGGCTTCGCTTGGAATATCCAATTGGCGCCACGCAGCGAAAAGAAGAAACGACTGACGCGCTGTTGTTAACTCGGCTATAATCGCGTAAGCGGTGTCTACGCCAATTAAGAAGAAGAAGAAGAATTAAAACAAAACCATACGTAAGTTACAATAACTACGAGCTCCAGTACTTAACAGAGATTTGCCCAAAAATTGAGAACGTGTATTACTGCAAGAGGTCAAATGACTTTGAAAGCACCAATAATTCAACTTGTATCGGTAGAATCTTTAATAATAAAACACCAATATGTCCTGTGAACGATGTGGGGCCCACATCGAATATATTCCAACCGGAAGATAATTATATAATGGTTATCAACGTAAAGGGACTACCGACAACCTCTGATTGTGGGCACAACTTCACAATTGAAGGAACCTCCCTTCTCCACTATACGAATTGTTCCGCCACGATAGCGGGAACAACATATAAAGACAACCCTTCAGTCCATTGGGACACAATCTTCGTAGCACCACCAAATCTAGAGAAAGTGCAAATAACAACAGTAACAGAGACTTTAAGCCTAGAGAAAATCAAAGATTACAGTTTCATCAACAAAAATGAAATTATGAAATTAAGAAAGGTAGCAATTCATAGAAGAAACATAATAACGATAACAACATTGATACTTATCACCTTAACTATCACTAGTGTAACTCTGTTATGGAAAAACCCCATAATTCGGTATTATCCTAAGCCCACTGAAGCCGCTCTGTCCCCACCAACTTTGCGGGGATACCAAATTCAGACATCGCGGCATAAAAGGCAGCTCCTTTTCGTGCTGTCGAAAGCAGCTTTGAAATCGACGAAGAGGTGGTGTGTGTCGATTCTCCTTTCACGGGTCTTTTTCAAGGATTTTGCGCATGGTGAATATCTGGTCGGTTGTTGATTTTTCCAGGTCTGAAGCCACACTGATTAAGGTCCAATCAGTTTGTTGACGGTGGGCTTTAATCTTTCACACAATACGCTCGATAGAACCTTATATGCGATGTTGAGGAGGCTAATCCCACGGTAGTTGGCGCAGATTGTGGGGTCTCCTTTTTTATGGATTGGGCATAGCACACTTAAATTCCAATCCTTGGGCATGCTCTCGTCCGACCATATTTTACAAAGAAGCTGACGCATGCTCCCTATTAGTTCTTCGCCGCCGTGTTTGAATAGCTCGGCCGGTAGTCCGTCGGCCCCTGCCGCTTTGTTGTTCTTGAGGCGGGCAATTGCTATTCGAACTTCTTCATGGTCGGGTAATGGAACGTCTGCTACATCGTCATCGATTGGGGAATCGGGTTCTCCTTCTCCTGGTGTTGTGCGTTCACTGCCATTCAGCAGGCTGGAGAAGTGTTCCCTCCATAATTTAACTATGCTCTGGGCATCAGTGACTAGATCACCTTTGGGGGTTCTACAAGAGTATGCTCCGGTCTTGAAACCTTCTGTAAGCTGTCGCTTTTTTTCGTAGAATTTTCTAGCATTACCCCTGTCGGCCAGCTTATCAAGCTCTTCGTACTCACGCATTTCGGCCTCTTTCTTCTTCTGTCTGCAAATGCGTCTCGCTTCCCTCTTCAACTCTCGGTATCTATCCCATCCCGCACGTGTAGTGGTCGATCGTAACGTTGCGAGGTAGGCAGCCTGTTTTCTCTCCGCTGCGACACGGCACTCTTCGTCGTACCAGCTGTTCTTTTGCACTTTCCGAAAACCAATGGCTTCGGTTGCAGCTGTACGTATGGAATTTGAAATGCCGTCCCACAGTTCCCCTATACCGAGTTGTTGATGAGTGCTCTCAGAGAGCAGGAGTGCAAGCCGAGTAGAAAATCGTTCGGCAGTCTGTTGTGATTGCAGCTTTTCGACGTCGAACCTTCCTTGTGTTTGTTGGCGTGCGTTTTTTGCTGCACAGAGACGAGTGCAAATCTTAGCTGCAACAAGATAGTGGTCCGAGTCGATGTTAGGACTTCGGAGCGCACTCACATCTAAAACACTGGAGACGTGTCTTCCATCTATCACAACATGATCGATCTGGTTGGTAGTTTTTCGATCCGGAGACAGCCAGGTAGCTTGATGAATCTTCTTATGCTGGAATCTAGTACTACAGATAACCATATTTCGGGCCCCGGCGAAGTCAATCAGCCTCAACCCATTTGGGGATGTTTCGTCGTGGAGGCTGAATTTACCGACCGTAGTGCCAAATATACCTTCTTTGCCCACCCTGGCGTTAAAGTCGCCAAGCACGATTTTGGGGGCAGCTCTCATAAGCGCGCTCCAAGCGCTCATAGAAGGCATCTTTGGTCACATCGTCCTTCTCTTCCGTCGGGGCGTGGGCGCAAATCAGCGATATGTTGAAGAACCTCGCTTTGATGCGGATTTGGCTAGACGTTCATTCACCGGAGTGAATGATAGTACTCGGCGACGGAGTCTCTCCCACCACGAATCCAACACCAAACTTGCGCTCCTTTATATGGCCACTGTAGTAAATGTCACAAGGACCTACTCGTCTCTGTCCTTGTCCCGTCCATCGCATTTCTTGGACGGCGGTGATGTCAGCCTTTATTTTTGCGAGGACATCAACCAGCTGGGCAGCGGCACCTTCCCAATTAATGGGTCCGGACATTCCAGGTGCATGCCCTCAAATCGTAGTCCTTATTCCGTTTGCCATGGTCGTCATCAAAAGGGGTTCTCTCATCCGAGGCTGTTTCAACGTTTTCATTGGTATTGTTTTTTACGTGGCGGGTCCCAAGCCCAGCGCACAACCCTTGTAGGGAATGTTTCGCCTTCTAACTTTAGCTCGCCTTCGAACGGATGTTCTTAGGCTACCCAGAGGATACTTGGTCAAAGACCGGAAGTAGTGAGCTGCTTGAGCCATGTGTAAAAGAATCGTTTCTGGCCACTCCCAAGTGAATGGCGATCAGAGAACTTTCCTCACTTGCGTGAACTTCTACACATGACTCCATCCTCCCATCCTTAATTACTTTCGTAATATTCACAGGAAGAGGAATGAGATGGAAAAGCGAATTCGTACTTTTAGCCAAATTTGGTAGTTTTATATTAAAAATTAGGTTGCTATTATTATAATATGCTTGGAGTTCCAGAAGTTCGTAAAGGTGTCCGTCCGAAACTAAGTCAATATTCTGGGACTTAAATTGGTGTATTATTTCATCCAATTCATCTGGATGAAGAATAAGCTTTGATACTATACCAAGCTTTGCGAGCATTACAGCTTCTATTATGTCAGAGATATGGTTCAATAATAAATCTATATTATAATCAAGCTGATTCATGAATTGGATTTCTAATAGCGCATTGTCTTCTTTTAGAATATGATTAGTTGTTTCTGCTGAGAAATTTTCTAAAAATATTGTAATGCTTTCCTGATTGTTATTTATATGCTCTATCAAATTTTTAAACCTCTGTATCATTTGTATATTCAAACTTTTTTGATTTTCCTCTTTTACTTTTGAATTTAATGTTGTGTCCTGGAGTTCTTGCATTTGCTTATTTATAGTCATCGCGTCATTTGCGTCCATGTTCCCAGTTACATATTTTATTACAGAGCCTAAGCCGTTGAATAGTCCTCGTTTTGTACGTTTATATGGATTTATTGTCTGTAGTTTGTTTTCGAGTCCCTTAAGTTTCAGCTTACAAATTTTAGCAGCATCTTTTAGAAGGCTATTTTTTTCAAATCTGTCTACGATAGTAATTAATTTGGAAGTTTGCGAATTATACTTGTCCAAGTCTATTATATGAACGAAATTGAAATAATTTTCAATCGTTCTCGCTTGTCCAATCTTCAGGGCTATCATATTCTGGTCTTTGTCAAAATTTTGTATTTCCAAGACTTGTCCATATTTATGTTTATGTTTATTATTTTCGTGGTCTCAGTTTAATCTTTGATTTGTGTAATTTTTTGTCTTTAGTAGTTTGTAAAGTAACGTCAATATCTTTTAATACTTTATGTTTTGAGAATCGTGCAGTCATTTTGTTTCTCCTACATTCTTTTCTATATATATCCTCTTCTTTGTTCCTACACTCTGGAGGTTTCCTAGATTTATTAAGACGACTAATATTTTTTAATTTAGCTTTTATAACTTTTCTTTAACAATGGGTTATAGTTTTCATTTAAATTCATTTAACTTAACTAAAAATTCGTGTTAGTTGTCTCTTGAGAAGTTATACGGTCTTCCAAAGAATAACTCATATGGTGTAAGTTTTGTAGATGAATGGATTGTATTATTGTAAGTTATAAACGTCTCATCTAATATCTCTTCGTGATCTAATTCCATTTTCTTCGATTTTCTGGTTGTCATAATAATTCTGTATATTTCAGTTAGGGTTGAATGAAGTCGTTCTACTGGAGAGTTGATACTGGATTGTTGAAATGATGTGAAGTGAAGTATAATTTTATATTTTCTACAAAACGGTACCCTGATCACAAACAATTTTCTTAGGTATTCCCGCAAGGTTCATAAATGTTTTTAAAGCTTTGAGCACACAAACGCTTGCTCTTGATGGTTAATTTATAGCCTGTCGCATATTTAGAAAATTTATCGATGATGGTCAAAATACATTTACTATTTATAGTACATATATCAATGTGCAAAATTTGAAGAGGTTCGTTTGGTGTTTCTGTAACTTGGAATTCTAATTTTGGTGGGTGTCTGTCGTATTTGAGTGTATTGCAAATTTCACAATTATTTAAAGTTTTATTTATTATAGATTGCATAGGGGTAAAATAATATTGTCTCTTTAAGTATTCATAAATTTCGGTAATTCCTCTATGGTTCCTATTTTCATGACAGGTACGAATTAGTTCAACTTGTTTATCATTGTCAGTTACATCTGATAGGATTTTAGTGCATCGGACGATACGAAATTGTTTTCCATTTGAAAAATATTTTGAGTATATAAGTTGAATAGTTCTGAAAGTTGGTTCATTGGAGAAGATGGCAGTTAGTTTACCTGAGGGTATAAATTTTTTGAAAATCGGAACTATTGTGTCTTGAGAAAATTCTTTTTCTCTTATAGTTCTACGTTGTTTGTTTCTAAAGATGGTTTCAACAGTCATACTGGGTTTTTTGTCAGATCTTTCCAATAAAAGTTGCAAGTTGAATTCATTTAAAGGTTTTTCTGAAATTGGTATGCCATCATTCACATTTTCCTTACATGAATGTATTGTAGACAGTTCTTCCGAATCACACAAATTTATATCAGCGGTTTTATCATGGTCTAATTTTATCCTGCTCAATGCATCTGCGTTACTGTTCAATTTTCCTTTTTTGTATACGATCTCGTAGTCATACTCTTCCAACTTCAGGCGCCATCTCACCAATTTCGAATTGGGCTCCTTGAGACTCATTAGCCATGTAATTGGTCTGTGGTGAGTAATTATTTTAAATTTAATTTAAAGAGATATGGGCGGAAATATTTGGTTGCCCACACTATGGCTAAAAGCTCTTTCTCACTCTCAGAAAGAGTCCTACTTGCCTAGCAAATAGGTTTGTCACTACCTATGTGACCTTGAGAAAGGATTGCTCCAAGCGCAATGTTACTTGCGTCTGTTGTGAGTAAAAATGGCTTTGTGAAATCAGGGTATTGCAGTATTGGATCGTTCATTAAAATGTTCTTGCATGTTTCGAAAGCTTCTAGATATCTGGCGTTTAATGTTATGCTTCTGCCCTTTTTTAAGCATTCTGTCGTTGGTTTTGCAAGTCTTGCCAGGTTCGGGATAAACTTCCTATAATAACTAAGGCCTATGAACGATTTTATTTCACGATTAGTTCGTGGTATTGTAAATTTCTGGAGACCTTCTATTTTTGTCGGATCCGGTTTTATGCAATGGCTTTGTGAAATCAGGGTATTGCAGTATTGGATCGTTCATTAAAATGTTCTTGCATGTTTCGAAAGCTTCTAGATATCTGGCATTTAATGTTATGCTTCTGCCCTTTTTTAAGCATTCTGTCATTGGTTTTGCAAGTCTTGCCAGGTTCGGGATAAACTTCCTATAATAACTAAGGCCTATGAACGATTTTATTTCACGATTAGTTCGTGGTATTGTAAATTTCTGGAGAGCTTCTATTTTTGTCGGATCCGGTTTTATGCCTTCCGTTGTAACTACGTGTCCTAAAAAAGCAATATCTTTTCGCATAAGCTCTGATTTTTCCATCTGGACCTTAAAATTTGAACTTCTTAACTTTAGAAAGACTTTTTCTAGATTCTCAATATGTTCCTGGAGGGACGTCGAAAATATAATAATGTCATCTAAATACACTAGACAGATTTTTCCAACCAAGTCATTTAGGACATTATCCATAACCCTATGGAAAGTTGAGGGTGCGTTTTTTAAGCCGAAAGGCATTCTTACGTATTCGTAGTGACCCCCTTCCACAGTAAAGGCTGTTTTTGATATGTCCCGTGGATAAATTTCAAATTGATGGAAGCCACTTGCTAAGTCCAAAGTCGAAAAGTAAAGGCATTTGCCCAGTTTATCCAAGATCTCAGATATGTTCGGGAGTGGGTACCTGTCCGAGACGGTTTTTTCGTTCAACTTCCTGTAGTCAATGACCAGTCTCCATTTCGTCTTCCCCCGATGCGTCCTTCTTTTTTTGAGCAATCCATACTGGAGAGCTTCATGGGGAAAAACTCGGCCTAATAATCCCTTGCTCTAACGTCTCAAGACCTAGTATGAATAGGAACATCGTCCGTCGTCCTAAATCTGTGTTTTATTTCATTTGCAAACGTCAACTTTTCATCTCCTCTATAAAAGATATCACTATATTTAGTACATAGTTTCAAAAGTTTATGCTTTTCTTCGCCATTCAGATGTTCCATTCGGAGTAAGTCAGATAAATTTGCAATTCTTTCACTGTTTGATTTGCAATGCATATTAAAGTTATTAAGTTCGACGAAGTTTTCTCAATCATACGGACTTGTTTTCAGGGGTTGCTCTAGGAAAATTGTTTGGTCATTCCCCGTGGGATTAACTACTTCTATTGTACTAAACCAGCCTTTCGCAAAGTATATGTATAAAGTATATCATAATATCTCCTTCCTTAGAATCAACTGGCAGTTATACGATTTGTTTCGAATTTGCCTCTATTGTGAATTTATCAGAGGAAAAATTTGGTTTCATTTTAAGAGGTATTGTGATATTATTTGTAATTAGTATTTTATTTTCAAGATCAATTTTAGCTTTAATTTTTGTAAGAAAATGTAAGCCTAACAGTCCGTCAAAATAATCATGGAATTTAAAAACTAAGAATGTAAGAGTGTCTAATTTCTTTGAAAATAGGTAAAAACTTACATAATTAATATTTTAATTTACACAATTACATATTTATGAAAGATGGTAAATATGGTTATTGGAATACATTTCATGATATCTAAGGGATTTATAAATCCTGGTTTTATAAATGAAGAAGAAGCTCCGGTATCTATTAGAAATCTTAATTGTCTGCCAAAAGGAGAGCTTATACTGATATAGGGTAAAATACTACCATGTTTATTGCAGTAAATATATCCTGTTTGTTTCTTGAGGCTAACTGTAAAAAATCCTGATTATCGTCAATATTGTAATTTTCATATTGGTCCAGGTTTATCTTGTTAGCGTGATCAAGACATGGGATAGAGCTTTCATTTCGAAGACTTCCAAATTCGTTAATAATATATTATTCATTTCATTCCTATTTATTATCCTACTAAATTGAGTGCTTGGGCTAGTTTTAAATTTGTTTGTGCCCTTTTCAAATTTTGAAAATCCACTACCGGTATCCATAGGTTCTGGTGGGGGCTGTGATTGCCTCCAATTTGTTTATCTCGAAGAATTATCGAAGCGTTGGCTGGGTTTAAAATTTGAAAAATTCTCGCGGTGTACCTGGGAATTTTGGGGTAACAAATTACGATTCTGATTGTTTGAATTTGGCTCAAAATTATTGTTATTAACATAGTAAGGTCTGGTTGAATTACATATTTACGAAATTTTGCGGATATTTAGGATATGGATTATATTGGTAATTTGGTCTCCATTGAGGATATTTGGGTTTATTCAAATTGGACCTAATATAATGAATATTCTGTTCTCTGATGCAGTAGTCAAGGGCAATCGGCAATGATTCTGGTCTCATTGCTCTAATCGTAGATCCCATAGGTTCCCATAAACCCGACAAAAATGAGTTTAGGCACATTTCAGAAAATAGATTTCTCTTTGCATTAATTACATTAGTGTCGGACTCATGGATAGATAAATTATTAGACAAGGCTGATTGGATTTCCATTATTTCGCTATAATATTTTTCAATCGGTTTGCCGTATTGTTTTAAACAATGAAGATCTCTAATTAGGGATGTTTCTGTCCTTTTATCTGAATAATGCGATATCAAGTTTCCTCTGATCTTATCTCAATTGAGGGATGTGCCATACAGGTTTAAGACTTCGTTCGCTTGACCATCTATTTTATTTCTTATGGCCCTCAAGAGGATTAGTCCATGAGGAGTCTTATCTGCTCCACTAATGTGAAGAAGTATTTGTTCCACATTACTAATATGAATTCGTGGAGCAATCTTGGATTACCATCAAATTTGAGTAGGTCCTTGATTGCATCTGGAATTCTAAGTGAGTTAAAAATGTCGATATTATTCATGTTGTTACTATTAGTTGTTGTTTGAGTCTCTGATATACTTGGAACTTCTGTATTTGAAAGCATATTAAAAGTTAATGTGATGCCCTCGGATATAACGGGTAGGCTTCTTGACTTAAAAATCTTAAAACTTTGAGGATATGGAAAATATCTAGATTTACTACTCATCAAAAATAATAACTTGTTTTATTTACGTAAGATAATTTGGTTCCGATTGATAGGAATTTGGAATCAAATAATGCCTACACAAAAATAATTTATTTCGATTTTTTTTTTATTGTATATATGTAATTAATTTTTATATAACTTTTCCACTTCCTCCTTTTTAATTTTATTTATTTTGACAATGTATGTTATATTTTCTTTTAAATTGTAAAGATTATATTTTTTTAATGATCTTTCCAATCTTTCTTTTGAATTAATATATTTTTATTTAAAATTTTTTCTAATTTCATCTATTTTCGCAATATATGTATGCTAACTTTTCTTAATTTTTTTTTTGTTGTAATTCAGTAACCATTCATTTACTTACAGAGCCGCTATGAGAATTGTACGCATGAGGGATTTAGGCCCTTTTTCCAACGGTTCTCGAGTATTTCCACTTATTTTTTTTGTAGCCTTATACCAATATGCTCTTGATATTTGTTCTCCGTCCGATATTCCTTCGAATTTTTGAACAGGCGGCCCCTTATGTGGTTTAAGGATTTAATTATCAACAAACATATTATTTTGTTAACACTTTTAGTTAAGTTTCAACCCGAACCGTTGGCTTTTCGACTGCGCCAGTTATGTTACTATGTTCCTTCGTTAAATAAAACACCTTATCTCTTTGAAGGTTACCCCAATAATAATCTTTATTTTAAAATTAGTTTTACATGAAGGTAAATAAGTAAAAGAAATTTGATGAGTCAAGAAAAATACAGTAAAAATTAAAACAATAATAATTGTATAAAAGTTGGTAAACAGGAAGTAAGTACTCGTATTAATTAGTACACAATTGTTGCAATGTTTTGTTCTGCTGACTTTAATATTTTAAAATTAAAGGGAAAATTATTATTAGTAATTTATGAATATGAAAACAATTTAGTTTGCAAGAAAATTAAGTTTTATATTGCTGACTATTTAAAATTCAAATGAAAATTTTATAATCATTTGTTCTTGTTGTTTTATTGGTGTCTTCTGGGTTTTGGTGGGGGTTGATGTGACGATATAACTCGTATGAAAATTTAAATGATGAAATGCTATTTACATATAATATTATTGTAATATATGTATATAGCATATATACATACATATTCATGAAATTATATAATGTTATGAAACATAAGTAATATTTAAAAAGTAGCTCTTATTCGCACATTAACTACAAATATTGTTTTGAAAATAGCATAATTTAATTATAATCTTATTAGTTTTGCATCTATTTATAAAAATACACTAAATGATAATCGTATCAATTAATATGCTTGCATGTAAACGGATAAAAATATGAGCAAAGGACCTACATACGATAGATATTTTAGCTACCTATTAAAACCTTTTCTCAATAAATAAAAGATATAAATAGTTTTTGAACAAACAATAAATTATTTATTTAAAACAGAATTTAAAAATAACAATTTGGAAAGTTTTTTCCCTGTCAAGCGATTTCTTTGCTGTGTGATCGTTGCTCCTGCTTTAGAAAACAGTAGTTCACTAGGGACTGAAGTGGCCACAATGGATAAATATTTGGAAGCTTGTTTAAACAATTCAGGAAATACATTTTTCATATCATCCCACATTTCTGTTGGATTCTGATTGATAGAAGCAACAGCTAATCCAATATACATTTGCACTTCAACTTCCGTTGTTGTTATAGTAGATAAATTGGAAAACTTACATTTCATATTTTGCCAACTGTTTATGATGGCTCCAAATATCAAACGGGTTTTCTGTGCACACTCATCCGAAGATTCCGACGTACTAACGCCATTATTTGCATCCTTTATGAAATTTGGAAGGATATTATTTTTTTTTCGCCAAACAAGCTTCTATTTAATTTCATCATGGTTGAATCATTATCAGTTACACAAGCAGAAACTTTATTTATGCAAACGTTCCACTCGTTAAAAAGTTTAAACATAGTTTCTTCTAAATAAGCTTCTGTATGACTTTCGTGCAGTTCGATTACTCCTAACGTCCCACTCAACAAACGTAAATTGTCCAAAAAATGAATTGTTACCCCAAGGAAAGATTGATTTTTCATTGTCTCCATCCATGTGTCATACGTTAGGCAATAACTGTCGCACTTACGAATATACTCTTTGAAAATTGAAGACAGCGCTTCATATTTTTCATCCACTCGTAATTTTATTGTTTCTCTACTTGGAACTTTAAAAAGCGGAACCAGTTCTTTCATCATCTACAGAAAATCTTTTCCTTCTACAGTGGAAAATGGCTTGTCCATTACTAGGAGACGACATGCAGTTTTCTTATTACTATTGTCGGATAACTCACTTGACACTGTCGTCCTTGCGGTTGGTGATATGTTAATTATTTCAGAAATTTTTCGCTGTTTTGGTTCCGAGTGCGGCGTAGTTTTGGAGGAGCATTCTGCATTATCAACTTGATTGAGTAATACCTTTTTATGTACATTCTCAACGTGACAGCGAAGATTCGACGTGTTACCTGATGTTTTTAATTTCTTGTCGCAGAGTTTGCATGTGGCGGATGCATCTGAATTTCTTATAAAGAAGCTCCAGACCTGGCTTTTTAATTTTGAAGGCAGCATTTTGAAAATCTGAAATATTATGTACATACGTATTTAAACGTCTAACGCAATTATTTACATAAATTTTATATTCACTATTCCTGTAATAAAGTTGTGATTGACAACAGATGAATTTGAAACAAAACTTATATTAGCGCTCAAAAACAACTTCTAACACACATAGCACGAAATAGACTGTCACACAAAATGTATTTTCGATTTTTTGTTTGAATTCTCCGTATTTTACAACAAAACACATGACAGTTTGCTAAAGCGTTTCGAAGCAGATGTTTTCGCATTAATACCGAGAAAAAGTGCTGCAAAGATGTGGAGTAAAATTTGAAAAAACATCGTAATAAAACATCGATCCAGGCAACATAAGCTGTGATGCTTTTTGACAAAAACATCGATGTTTCAGAAACATCGATGTATCGTTTGAATCCCTAGCCACTGTTAAGATTTCTTTTTCTGAGCTAGCTGTGGTGAAACACAGTTCATACGCTTGGTTGTAGTTGGACCTTCTCTATAATATACGTTCTCTGGTACAACTCTTTCTTCCTTGTGTATTTTGTTCTACCATTCCTGTTCGTTAATATCCGCGAAAATTAAATTTTTTCGGTAAAAATAAGTCAAGTGATGCGTTGGTATTGTATTATTTTCGTGGAGAAAAGGAAACAACTTTGATGGTAATACTTTTTAAATATTTTATAATGACGTCTGTGTTAAGTCTTTCCCAGGTTTATCTATCAAGATAATCTGCGACTTTTTCCATGAAATTGGATAGTATTAGCATTTTTGGAGTAATATTATCATATCCCGACAACTTTTTTGGATTAAGTTCTTTTTTGATTCCAATAATTTGAAAGTCTTAAAACACTAGAGCGACCGTTTAGCTGTATTGGGTAAAATTGACAGCTTAAAGTTGTTCTTTGGCAAATTAGGTTGAAATATCTTTTCTAGATGATTTACAAAACAATTAACCTTTTCCTCGGCACTTCGAGCCCAATTTTCACCCAAGTCTCGTATGGGCATGTTAAAGTCAGTTGGTGGCTTCATGCACTTTTGGGCTTTCCAAAGGGAAATTTTTTTGTTTGATTTTGAACACAGCTTCTTTATATGCATTTCGGTGTTGAATTCTTGTTCACGTTTAAGCGCTTTTTTAATTTACGTTCAGCAGATTTCAATTGAAGCTGAGTAGAAGGGAGCGATTTATCTGCAATTCACGTCGTTCACGCCTTTTTTCATTTACAAGCTTTTCTATTTCTCTTTTAGTGATTTTTCTGGGACCAAGCGGCTTATATTTTTTGTTTGCTGCTGCTAAGACAGCTGCGCTAGTTATTATATAATATCATTGAGTTCTCTTATGCTTTAGTCAGTATCTCTTCCTGTATTTATTTTGTACTCAACATTAATGTGGCTACTCACTTATTTTTTTATATTTTATCCAATTCGTTTTATAAGATGTTGGACCCACTTTTGTAACAACGAATATGGGGTGTTCACATAACTTTATTTGTACAGCAGATTGATCAGAAGATAAATCAGTACATGTGTCAGCTGTTATGTGCGATTTATCTATATTTTTTATTACAGTCTGTTAAGGGTAACAAATACTGTTGATGGCGTTCAGGTTACCTACATATGTATGTATTATGCATTACATAAGTATTTGTTACACTAATTTCTGGTTGTGTTATTATTTTGGTTAACAGTTTGTTACCTATTTGTTAGCAGTAACAAGCATATCTAACAAATTCAAATCCTTTAAATAACATTCAATATTTTTTTATATTACTTTTCATTATTTAAATGTAAAAACATATCTAAATAACTGTTAAAATTAATTATTAATTAAGCGTGTGACGAATAATCAATTTTATAAATAATTCTATAAATAACTTCCTTGTCATTTTTATAGTAAATATACATAATTACTACAAGTTACATAAACAGAACGCTAAACGCAGGTTTAAGTATAACTTTAAAACAATACAATAGGGGGATTCTTTAAATATAATTGCAACCCTGATTTAACTGTCATTTTACATAAAGGCATGTTAAGCCGTTAAATTGTTGAGGAAGGTAAGTTTTTCATTGATTTTATACTATATAATGCAGTAGGTGCGCCAACAATAGTCATGCAGAATAGTCATTTACAATAAATTGACCGAATCAACTGTTCGTATATCATTAAATTCTCATGGCCTTGCATATTTCGGTATAGAATTTTTGAATCCCCTTTCTGTAATAATTTTCTTTTTTCGCACACACATCCAAAACTGAAGCTGAAACTGTAAAAAAGTAATTTTTCAAGGTCCTTTGGTCTACCTTTATTATAATACTAATGGATGTACTAAGCGCCACTAACGTTAAACAGATATCGGATGATATCATCTCTAGCAATGTCCAGTCGTTTTTAGTAAATTTACATCAATCATTTTTCCTCGATTCTTCAGTTCTTTGCCACACCATTCCATAATGTTGAACTTTGCCGGATAACAAACTATATTTAAAATAATTATTTGTAATTAAAATATTTATCAAATAAGTACCACTTAAACGCCAAAACTTCTTGAAAAATTCTGCAATCTGTTACCTTCGTCTTACAGGAAAGAACTGAAAACACCTCGGTGTTGGTCCGATCGGGATTACTTTTTAAAGCGGAAATGAATTTAATAACAGTTAAATATTGAATTAAAGTTATATTTGGGTACGATTCCTATCACTTTGGCGGTGGGGCCGAATATCCGTAAAAATGGGGTATGTGCTGATAGGGGAGCTTCTCCAGATATATGCAAAAATGCTGCGTTGCTAACACATAAACTTTTTTTAATATTTCCGATTAAAAATACAAACATTTTTATTAATAACACATGAGGGGTATTCTCTTGCTCTTGCAAAACCCTTGCACGGTGCAAGAATTGCATATATTTCCTCTTGGTGCACCGGCACAACAACAAACACACGCAGAAAATTATTTGCAATGGCTGTAAAATATGTCAGACCGAAACCCATGTATAATTGCATGCAATGTCTAGTAAAAATATAATTGCAACCCTGTGTTAGCTGTCATTTTACATAAAGACATATTACGTTTTTAAATTGTTGAGGAAGGTAAGTTTTAAATAGATTTTATAATTTCTATTTAAATTATGAAGATTTGTTACAGTTTTTTTTTTTGTTAAAAATGTATGCAAAAGGTGCGCCAATTCACAATAGCCATGCATAATAGTCATTCACAATAAATTGACCGAATCAGCCGTTCATATATCACTAGATTCTGCAATGGGTGCTCTCGTGCCCTTTGTATATTTCGGTGTATAGTATCTTGCAAGAGCAATCTTGCAAGAGCAAGCGAATACCCCTATGGTATTTCTCAATGTTTTACTAAATGTTTTCACACTTTTCACTGTGAATATTAAAAAAAAACAACTTTAAGCATTGATGTAAGTTTACATTTAACTTTTATGTTTTTATATTTTAGCTAAATTTATTAACTTAAAAATCACTTAGCACACCTGAAAAGGTTAGTGTTTAATATTACGAGAGAAACCAGCTTTGCCACATCTTAAAAACCAAACATGAAGGATTTTTTCAATGACAGCCTTTTTTTTGTTTGTTCTTTTGCGTGTTAATTTTTTCTATATTATCTGTAAACAAAATTCTTTTGTTTAAATGAGTTAATGGCACAATTCCGATTTCCTTGGAGCCAGCCGCGATTTGAAGGTACCATTGGAAAGAGGAAGTCCTCCTGATTAAAAAATATGCAGCGTTATAGGTACCGCAAACGCTTAGTTTACGAGATATTCGACCTTAAAAAAAATTCCCAAAATTCAAAACATTTCAACAAGATATTATACCACATTAGAAGCCCACTTTACTCACATTTTGGACTTCAAATTGAATTAAATTAAACTATAAACTTTTAAATAAATCCTTATTTTACACTTATACAGATTTTATTTACTGAGGAAAATCTTTATTTTTAAAAATTACATTTCACACTCGTAATTATTGAACATCATGTGTGTGCTAAAAATTACGACGAAATGGAGCGCTGCCATGTGATATTTAATAATGAAATTCGCTGAAATTCTTTTTTTCCCAAAATTCCTCCTCTATTCATTCATATGGATATGTTCTTTATTTAATTTAATAAAAAAATAAGTAATATTATATTCTATCTATATAAATCAAAATGTATGTACGCTCATAACTTTCATACGACTGAACCAAATTTGATAATTCTTTTTTTAAAATGTTCGTTGAGGTTCAGGGATGGTTTCTGCGGAGAAAAAAATTCGAATAATTGCCGGAAAACCCCTAAAAACAGCCCTTTTCTTTTTCCCATACAAACGTTACAATAAAAATGAATGTTTGTTTGTTAGTAACACTAAGAGAACGGTTGAACCAATCTTGAAATTGAAAGGTTGTTTGTTGTGGATCGGGAAAGGTTTAGAAACAAAATACCTTATACTTTTAATGAGAAGTCGGATAATTGGACAATTCCAAAAAGTAACATTTTCCATACACATTTTTGTTTGTTTTGTTTTTCAATATTTTGATTTGTAAATTATTTGAATTGTTCAATTGCGGTCGCTTGCTTTTTTATTCCGGATATCCAAAGGAAAAATCATTGAAAATTATTCAGTGAAAACTTTATGTGTGTTTCACACAATGTGATCAATTGGATATTGAAATTTGTTACGAAGCCACGAAGAGGTCGCCGTAATATCGGTCGGCGTTCTTTTTGCCATCAACGTATGGCAGACCAAGAAAGGGCAAGAAGTACTCCCAAAATGCGATGACATACGTGCGGAATTATGGATCGCGGTCAATCAGCTAGCGATCGTAACGATATCACAGCACGACTTATTAAACAATAGCTGTGATATTTGATGGTCTTTATCTTGAAGCAACCAGGTGCTGTTAGATGCTGAATGTATTCTGTTGAGTAGCAAAAAGAGGTTTGCCGCACGCACACATTCTTCTTTGAATGCGGATGGTGATTACACGAGATCAAATTGATGAAATCATTTCAGCGGAAAAATTATTCCTGATTCTGAGATAGATCCAGAATTATACGAAGTGGTGGGAACCAATATGGTTCATGGACCTTGCGAACCTTACAATCCCACTTTGGTTTGGTATGCCCATTTGCGTCTCAAAGTTGGATCTGTCGTTATTATGTTTCACAATCTTCATGCGCCGAAACTGTGTAATGGAACCCGACTGATTATGACGCAGTTATCGAATACAAGGGACAGCTTCTCATTTCAGTTCAAACGTATTCAATTTCCAGGAAAAATTGCCTTTGCGTTGACAATCAACAGGACACAAGGAAATCGGGAAATGCTATGTTTTTATTTATTTTATTTATTTATTTATAATAATTCATATAACACAAAGAGTTTTATTATATAAATACATAAACGCAGCACTGGTGAAGGGTGAAGCAGGGTGAAGCATCGGACAGAGTGTGAGTAAGTGTTTGATAGAAGCGGTGTCATCGCAAAGGGGGCAAATGGATGGGCTTTTACCCGATAGTAAGTGGGCGTGTGTTATGATAGTGTGTCCAATCCTTAATCGAGTATATGTCTTCATTGCGCTAGTTGGAACTGTTGACGAGTAGATTATACGATTTCTGGCTGGGTTTATGACCGCGTAGTGATGTTTAAATGTTTTTCATTCGCTTGCGTTTTTTTGATGCCTTTTGTGCTTAATAAGGTTAAGAATGTCTTGCTTGGATGAGACGTAGTATGTTAAGGCAGGAGTCCTGGCTACATTTTTCGCAGCGAGGTCTGCAAAGCGGTTGCCTGTAATACCAGCATGGCCAGGGATCCACATTACTTGGAGTTTCTGAGGGGCACCAATGACCGCGTCCCTGATAACTTCTATTATGGGATTGTGATTTGAAGGAGAACGTTATTGCAGACTATACACGATTTGCTGTCTGTACAGATGAAGACGGAACTTTCCTTTAGTCTTTTTTGCGTTATTAACTGCATGAAGGATAGCAGATCCTTCAGCGGTAAATACAGAGCTCGTTGAGGGAAGAAGCCAATTGCAAATGATTTCTCCTGTGGCAGTGACAACTGCTAACGAAGTGGAATCGATGGACTTGGACCCATCCGTAAACAATAACTTCCAGCCATTATTTGTGTAATTAGATTCCAGTTCAGCAAAGGTATGTTGAAAGACTTCGTTTTGACTTCGATCAGACAGGGAGGATGACGAGTGGTGAATTTGCGTGTTGCGTTACGTAAAATATTATTTTCTGCAGCGAAACTTAAGCATCTCGAAATAGCCGATTGTATTCTTGGAATTTTTCTTTTTTTCGTGGCATGCGTGATAGTTGTATTTAGTAATGGGTTGGTGTTCTCAGCCGTTTTCGCAAGAATTTGAAGCGAAGAATCTATAATTTTATTTTGAATAGTTGGTAAACCAGATTCAGCCATTATCGTTTTTATTGGCGAAGTTGGAAAGGCCCGGAGACTTCGCCGTATTGCGCAATGGTAAGGTGCATTTAAAAGGTTGATACTGCTTTTGGAGCAATTGCCATAGATGGGGAGCCCATAATCTATTTTTGAAGTTAGCAAAGCTCTGACAACATTGACTAGTGTGTTCGGATGAATAAATGAATGCTGCTTAGACGAGAGAATAGTTAACAATATTTAATCGTGACATTAACGAGTTTCTGACATATTTACAGTGAGCATTAAAATTATATTTAGAGTCAAAAATTAATCCTAGTATTTTCAGCTGTGTTTTACATTCGATGTTAGTTTGGTTGTGGGTTAGTGAAATACCGTTGCAATTTTGCTTCCTACATACATGAAGCATATGTGTTTTGTCTAAGGAAAGTGAAGCACCAGACTCCAGTGACCAAGTCTCAATTCTGGCGAGTATATTAGTAAATAAGGATTGAGCTAAATTAGCGTCAGAGACTTTTGTGTAGATTAGGACATCGTCAGCATAGATCTGGTGCTCAACTCCTTTGTAATTTTTTATCATCCTACTAATATCATCGAAAGCAATGATAACAAGTAAGGAAGGGCTAAGTTCGGGTGTCACCGAACATTTTATACTCTCGCATAGTAAAGTGATAATCGAGATTTCTTAATACGTCATTTACATATTTTTCAAATACCGTATTTTTGTAAAGTTTTATTCCGCTATCATCATTGGTTCCTAATGTACTATATATTATACAGAGAAGGCATCAGATGGAATTCAAAATAGCGTTATATTGGAAGAAGGCGTGGTTGTATACCGAATTTCATTGAAATCTGTCTAGTAGTTCCTGAGATATGGTTTTTGGTCCATAAGTGGGCGAGGCCACGCCCATTTTCAATTTTTAAAAAAAGGCTGGGTGCAGCTTCCTTCTGCAATTTCTTCCGTAAAATTTAGAGTTTCTGACGTTTTTGGTTAGTCCGTTAACGCACTTTTAGTGATTTTCAACATAACCTTTGTATGGGAGGTGGGCGCGGTTATTATCCGATTTCTTCCATTTTTGAACTGTATATCGAAATGCCTGAAGAAAAAATTCCCGTCCAAATATGCCCCTCCCAAATGCGATCCTATGTGCCAAATTTCACTTTAATATCTTAATTTATGAAGCTTAGTTATGACACTTTATAGGTTTTCGGTTTCCACCATTTTGTGGGCGTGGCAGTGGGCCGATTTTGCCCATCTTCGAACTTAACCTTCTTATGGAGCCAAGGAATACGTGTACCATTAGTAGTTTCATCAGGATATCTCAATTTTTACTCAAGTTACAGCTTGCACGGACGGACGGACGGACAGAGAGACATCCGGATTTCGACTCTACTCGTCACCCTGATCACCCCGGTATATATAACCTATATCTACAGACTCTTTTAGTTTTAGGACTTACAAACAACCGTTATGTGAACAAAACTATAATACTCTCCTTAGCAACTTTGTTGCGAGAGTATAAAAAGGAGGGCTGAAAGAGGTGAGCCTTGCGGCGTACCATTAGAAAGCGGGAGTGTTGAAGAAAGAAAACCATTTACGTTGACTTTGAGTTTTCTGTTTGTGAGAAAGTTAGTAATAAAACGTATCATGTTCTGGCCTATTTTCCATTTTCTAAGTTGTCGAATAATAATATGGGCTCCAATTTTGTCGAAAGCTCTGCAGAAAGTCCAGAGATAGTACGGACACGTGGTTTTGCTGGACAAAGCGGTAGTAATGAAGTAGTCTGGTTGGATTAAAGCATCTAACGTGCCTTGACCTTTTTTGTAGGCGACTTGATTCGGTGATGTGAACTTGTTTCGCTGAGCATACCATATCAAGCGGTTAGCCACGATCTTTCCAAAATTTTGCCCATACATGGAAGGAGGGAAATCGGCCTATAGTTAGCAAGTTCATCGGAGGATTTGTATGGTTTAAGTATTGGTATGACACAAGACGTTTTCCAAAATTGGGGGTAGACACCAGTATTGAAAATTTTGTTATAAAGCTTTACCAATCGGAGCTTGAGACTTTTTGGCATATGTCTGATAATTGGATAAGAAATTTTATCTTGCCCCGGGGACTTACCCTTAACGGTAGATGCAACGAACTCCAATTCAGACAGTGAAATGCTGGTTTCTATTTGTTTAGCAGAAAAAGAAAGAGGGGAGACAGAGTAGGAAGTGTCGGACAGTGTGGTGGTTTTAGAGGTTTGAAGCTGTGTGCTGAATGAAATATCTGAGCTTGTTTCAGAATAGTGGTTTGCAAATAACTCGGAAATATCGGATGGATTGGTTACCAAACCTTTTGGCCCCTTTACGCATTGAATGGTTAGATTTCTAGGCACTCCAGAAAGTTTTTTTAAAGCGTTCCATATTAACTTAGGACTAGACGAAGGATTTATTTTGCTTGTGAAATCCTGAAAACATTTACGCTTGGCCTGTTTCGCGGAACGACGGAAAAGAGCATTGGCTTTCCTGAAAGATATTAAGTTGACTAGTGATCGAGCGCGTTTGTATTCATACCAAGCTGTCTGTTTTTTTTGCCCGCAATTCAGCGATTTCTTTATTCCACCAAGGAACACTCTTTGAACTTGCTATTGGCTTTGTATGAGGAATGCTAACATTCGCTGCTGAACGGATAATTTTTGTTAACCTCGCACTTTCTTGGTTAGGGTTGTCAGATATTAGGGTATTATTGCCATTTATCTCGCAATGTGTCTGAAACTTCTCCCAATCAGCGTAATCAGTTTTGAATACCTTATTTATTTTGTGGTTTTTAGTTGTTGAACCTAGGTGCAATTTTAGTACAATGGGGAAGTGATCGCTTCCATGCAGGTGATCGAGTATACTCCATTCGCACTCGCAAGTGTGTCGGTGCACATTGTAAGATCTACATGGAGTAAAGTGGAGTGAGTGGAAAAGTGTGTCGCGGATCCGTTATTCAAACATATTAAGTTAGAGGAAAGTAAGGCGCCTTCAATGCATTTGCCCCTCTTGTTGGCTATTGGAGAGCCCCATAGTGGACTCCATGCATTAAAATCACCAGCGAAAATTAAAGGAGTAGAAGCTTGGTTTATTAATTGCAGGATGTCTGTACTGGTAAAATGTTCATCTGGTGCAATATAGGTGCAGATAATGGTGATTTTTTTAACTAAGATAATTTCGATTGACATAGCCAGCAAGTTGGATTGAATGGCATTAATTTTGTATGGAATATCTCTTCTTATGAGAATCGCAATACCTCTTTTACCTGTGCTAATATGTGGAAGATTGTGAAAAATGCCAATGTACTGCTTAGGAGTAAAAGCCGACAAGTTGAAAGAGATGTGAGTTTCATTTAAGAGTATAATAGCTGGGGCATGATCTTGTATTAATAATTGAAGCTCATTGTAATTATTAGTGTAGCCGTTTAAATTCCATTGCAATAATGGAATCATAACATCTATGTAGGAAAAAAAGAAAAAGGGAAACAGAAGAGAGCTAGAATATCAACTCGTATGAGCAGTCAGTTGAAGCTGAGTGTCACCAATTGAGTACTAGTTCAAAAGAGAGTAAAGGCTAAGCGTATTTATTCAGAGTCAATTTCTATTTGTTCAGTATGTTGAGTAGAGTATTTATTATCGTTGGAATTGCTTGTTGTTGGGAAGAGATTTTTGTGATTAGGTGGATTAGACTGCACGGTAGTGTTGGTAGTAGTGTTGTTGAAGTCAGTATATTTATTGAGCGAGTTTAAGGAGTTGTTTAAGTTAGAAATGAGAGAGGCTGTTGTTGGACTGAAAAGTTTGGGATTTAAGAAAGGGGCTTGTTGGGTACAGTTGTCGTTGTTGTAGTCTGAACTGATCGATGCAGGCTTGTTGATGGAAATATGTTTGTTGTTGGCGTTTGATGAGTGATTTTTTTTAGTTAAAGAGTTTATTAATGAGTTGGGTGCAGAGGTGACCTCTGCGTTTTGTTTTGATGTACTAGGCAAGTCATTGTCGGCAATTCTATGAGTATTTTTAGATTTTGTGGAATTGTTGATGGCTGAAATTTTTGTTGGTGTGTTGGATACAGAGGATACCTCTTTTGTAGGTTGAAGCACATGTGCAAAGCTAGCAGTGAGGGAATGGGGGGAAGTATTTTCTCTATACTTTTTAAGGGCTTCGTGCATACTGCACTTTTCTAGTGTCTTTATTTTTAAAATTTCTTTGGTTTGCATATACTTTGGACACGTATAGTCCGAAGAACGATGCTCGCCAGAACAATTCGCACACATAACTCGGATGCAGTCTTTGTCGTGTGGAGAAAGGAAATTGCAAATTTCGCATGTTGGGGAACCCTTACAATGTTTTTGCGTATGACCCAATTTTTGGCATGACCTGCAGCGCATTGGATTAGGCACGAACGGTCGCACAGAGGTCATCCTCCATGCGATGTTTATTTTGTTTGGAAGGGAATAACTGTTGAATGATATTAGCATAACTCCAGTAGGCTTTATAACACCTTCAACTTTGCGAGTGAACTTATAAACCGCGGAAACTTCGTAAGAACTCAGACCTTCTATTATTTCGCTTTCAGGCACATCGTTTAAAAACGGTGCATAAATGGTGCCTTTGTTACAATTGAGATGTTGATTATAGCTAGCGCTAACAGCGCCAATGTTGAAAAGACATTTCGTTTTTATAAACTTTTCTGCTACTTGCTTATTTTTCACTAGCAGTAATAGGCTGCCGTCGCGTAATTCACTAATTTTGCTTATATCTTTGCTCACGGTAAGTAAGGCATTGTAAACACGAAAACAAGAAACCTTCGAAAGGGGTGTAGAATTCTCGTCGGATTTAATCATTATATATTTTGGGTCATCACTTTTTATTGGCGGTAAGTCAGGAAAAGCATCTTGCAGTTTTTGGTACGATTTTTTACGTTTTGGTTGGGGACCTTGGGCCAGCGCAGCAAACCTGTTGTCCCCGAACTGGAAGCCCGCCGGGGGCATAGTGGAAAAATTATAATACACTGATATAAGTATTGGATTATATTTCTCACTTAAAATAAGTATTAATCGCTTTACTTAAGTAAGCAGACCGTAGTGCAAAAACAAACGAACACCAAAAGAGAGCTATATGAATAGCTATAAACTCAGAGAAAGACGCTAACTCAACTGCTCAGTACGAGGTTTAGTCGGTGTCTGTGCTATGTTTTTCACACGGCCAGATATATGTGGCGTGTTGACGAGTTGGAAACCCATCTTCTCTGTATATTTACGCACCAGAACAGAAATCAAAATAATATATTTATTATGTTTCGCTACATTAAAAAAATGTAGAAAAATCGAAAATAAATCATTTTCGACACAATACAATTTCAACTTTTTTTAATTTCAAAACACACATTAGTGATATTATATATGTATATTGTCATCTAATATACAAAAAAAAGGAATAATAAAAAATAAATGGAAAGCGCTGACAGATATAATAACCAAAATTTAACCATTTTATAACGAATCCTCAAATTTTGTTTCTATATCAGTGCGAGATAACCACTTTATAACGAAACTCAATATATTTTTTTATTTTAACACAGAAAGGAGTACTATGCGAAAGTACTTCAGTCACCCCGGGTATTCGCTCGACCAGGGTTATTTTTGTAAAGCGCGGGCGAAGGCCGTCAACGCAGAAAGGAGTACTACGCGAAAGTACTTCAGTCACATAAATCACATATTACACATATACATATATAGAAAGTATTTTTTTATAGTTAATATAGAAAAAAGAATCACGCGAAAAAACAAACAAAGAAAAATTGTTAAAAATCCTACATATTTGCTGTTTACGATGTGGCAAGGCTCGTTTTCCTCATAATTGTAAACAATCTAACCTTTTCAACGATGAGTGTGCTAAGTGACTTTCAAATTAATAAATTTAGGTAAAGTATAACAAAATAAAAGTGAAATGTGAACTTATTTCAATGTCTAGAGTGTATATTTAAATATACAGAGCGAAAAACGTGAAAAAAATTTAGTGAAACATAGAGAAATACCAAGCGTTATTAGTGCAAATTTTTGAACTTTTAATCGTGAATATTTTAAAAAAATAAAAGTTATTTTAATATTATTTTTGAATATTTTTTCTCTGGAGAAGCTCCCTTATCCGCACATACCCCATTTATACGGAAATTCTGTTTTTTTACCCCTCCGCCAAAGTAATCGGAATTGTGCCGAGTTAGACATCCACCCTGGAAAACTGGCGCACCCTAATAAGACAGCTTAATTCACCACAACTGATGACATTATATCACACCACAATTGAGAACATCACCCAGCAAGCGGTCACCACACTAATACAATACCACTCAACACAACTCACCAAAGTTCTACATCAATCAACCCACTCAACAAAAAGGATGGGAAAAAGGGAAAGCGGATTATTCGATCTTCACAAGCCGCACATCAACATTCACGCATTAAAATTGGCTACAAACATTCGCTTACACACTGCGCCACGTCGACACTTTTCAACTCAATTTTTACACAAATCGATATTCACGGAAGCAGATCTACAAATTAACTTCGTTTTTCCGCCCAGTTCCTGCGAGCATCAATCCAACAACCAATTGTGTTTAATCACCACTTTTCCGAATCTATTTAAGTGCAATTAAACCTTTTATTGTATTTTAAATATACATATCAAATATTAAAACAAATTTTGCACGAAATTACCCTCTTATTTTCATTTTGCATTCGTAATCGTGGGTGTTAGTGAGCTGGAATACCTTAACAAATTGAGGGGTTTAATCATGGTCCTTCGAGCCTAAAAGACAGGCACAATAAATTAACAGCCACAAAACGAACCACAAAAAAAATAAATAAATAAACAAAAAATAAAGACATCGAAAAAAAACAGGAACAAAACTAGTGCAGTGAAGTGCAGTGGCAAACAAAAACAAAACCACTGTGCGCGAATTTAAAACAAAATATAATAAACAATTTTAACAAACAAAAAACAATAAAAACCACACACAGACAATCGGGCGCGAAAACTTATAACAAAACATGAATAAAAACAAATATTCGGCCGCTACAACAACAAAAACTATAAGCCGTTCTCGTATCCAGCAGACTTCAGGAGTGGAAAAGGAATTGGAACAAAACGCCCAGGCTTGTAAACACCTACAGTGCATAAAACACCCCCTTGAGGAAAAACGAAGTGAGCGTATTTATTTCATTACATTAACCGTGCGATTCTGTAACTTGAGACAGTCTCAAGTCTCTAAATTTGAGATTTTAAGTTAGAGACAATTTTTGAGACTTGAGATGATATTGCTATTCTGTAAGTGACAGTCACAAAATCTATTACATTTAATTATTCAGAGATGTTTTTACACTTGAATGAAAATAAATATGTCGATAACAAATATTAAATTTTCTATAACATAGTCAAAAAGCATAATTATCAAAGAAAATAAAAATATATGATGACTTTGTGTCATAATATTTACGAAATTTATGTAAAATTGATTTATTTTTAACCTTTTCGTGTTTGAGTTGCTTACAAAATATAAAGAAACGACAATCGATTAATATCTATGATGATCTCTATTCAGTATATTCAAAATGGCAGACAAAAGTTCTTTTTAGTTTTGTGACCTGCTAACTACCAGGTCTCAATACTTTGAGACTAACGCTAGAGACTGTTTAGTGAATAGTAACTAGTCTCAAATTGAGACTTTGCCTCAAAATGTCTCAAATAGAGACTAGAGACTGGTTACAGAATCCCGCTATAAATCTATTTTAATGCACACACTATATAGGGATGTGAAAAATACGATTTATATGCGATTATAAAATCCGTTTTAACAGCGGAAAAACGGTTACCAAACTGTTCCACTTTTGAGTTTATTTTGCGGAGAAAAGCGACCACAGTTTGGTTTAACGTATATATAAATATATATATGTATGTATGTATGTTAAATAAATAATATTAATTTATTGCCCATGTAATAATTTACCTTCGTGTATTCAAACACATTCATTAACAAACACAAAAATTAAGCAAATCAAGCATTTACTTGCGAAAATTTCCCTCAAACCCCTTCTGCTTAATAAAGCAGTAACCAGGATTGTACACGGGCAAAGGCAAAATTATTATTAAATAGCATATAAAACAAAACAAATAAAAAACTCAAACATCCATACATACATACATATATGCATAACAATTTACCTCGTTATACATATACGCTATATATAAATCTAATATCCGATGCGCCTATAAACATATGTGTAACAAATATAAATTACAAAAGACACAAATATTGATTTATTATCAACAAAAATATAATACAAATATGCAAATCTTCTTACCTTTCTATACTAAACTTTAATATACATACATATATTTGTAACTACAGTATAATCCGAATATAACGACCTCGCTTACAGCGTCCGACCGCTTTTAGCGACGTAAACGCAACTTAAAGTTTGGTTTTAGTACAAATTTTTGAAAAAATCATTGCTTAAAGCGTCACCGTTTTTAGCGACATACCGGCTTTAGCGACGTAATTTCACGAAATTTTAAGGTAAGTTTACTGGTTATAACGACGATGCATGCTTTTTTTATTAAGAATGAATGTCGCCGATCAGTTGCGGAATCAATAACGGTAAAGTGCGGAACAATGTTTTTATGTCTTTCGCTAGTAGATAGCTATTTACTTATGAATGTATTTCGTAAATTTTTGTAAATCAGTCTCGTCTTCAATGTATAAATGTCAGTTAGTTAGTTATTTTTTCGCGGTCAGACAATAAGAAGATGCGCCGCAATGAGTGCTCTGAAGAGAAAATGTTTTTCTATTGAAGAAAAAGCTGCAATTATACATCGCTTAGAAGCTGGCGAATCAAATGCACTTCTTGCAAAAGAGTTCGGTGCTGGTCATTCCACAATATCTACAATCAAGAAAAATAAAAGCAAAAATGAACCTCAATTCAATGAAAATGTTCTTAAAATTAAACTTGTTAGAGTTTCGAGTCAAGATGATGTAGATAAAGCATTATTGCAGTGGTTTAAAGTGCAGCGTAATAAGGGTATACCTATAAATGGGCCTATACTACAAGAAAAAGCAAATGATTTTGCTAAGAAGCTTAACATTTCTGGATTCGAATGCTCAACAAGTTGGATCAGCCGATTCAAAGTAAGACATAATATTGTTGCAGGCAAAGTTGCTGGTGAATCTCTGTCAGTCCAAAAGAGTGATGTGAGGGACTGGTTAGCAAAAGTTTGGCCAAATTTGAAAGCCCAATTTAGCGATGATGAGATTTTTAACGCTGATGAAGCGAGATTATTTTATAAGTTGACACCAAATCAAACTTTAAAATTTAGAGGAGAAAAATGTTTAGGCGGAAAGCTGTCGAAAGAAAGACTAACTGTGCTAATTGCAGCAAACATGAGTGGTACAATAAAAAGAAAATTGCTTGTAATTGGAAAGTCTAAGCGTCCAAGATGTTTCAAAAACGTACGGTCGTTACCTGTCGATTATGTTAGTAATAGCAGAGCCTGGATGACATCTGATATTTTTACGAAATGGGTGCGTGATTGGGATAGTGAACTCAAGAAAACGAAAAAAAAAATCCTACTTTTGGTTAATAATTGTCCAGCTCACCCTAAAATCGATGACTTGAGAAGCATTACTCTAGTTTTTCTACCACCGTATACTACATCCATATTGCAACCTATGGATCAAGGAGTAATTCGTGCGTTCTAAAACTAATCAACGACCACGATAACAATAAAAATAACAAGGTTGGGCAAGTGAAGATTACAATACTTGATGTCATTCTTATGACGTATAATGCTCGGAACAAGGTTTCTGAAATAACGATTTCCAACTGTTTCAAGCATGCTGGATTTTCTATCGCGAATATAGGCGTTACCGCACTTCAATATCATCTGATATTGATGATGAAGATGATGTTCCGCTCTCAGTTTGGGCAAGTGCTTTTGAAAGTAGCCTACCCATATCAACAGAAAAAAATCGAGGAATTTTCTAGTATTGACAATAATCTTGCAATATGTGGAGAACTAACCGATGAAGCAATTGTGCAAAATGTAATTGTCGACAAAAGTGATAGTGATGGCAGCGCTAATGAAAATGACCAGATTTCTTCATCTCCAAGCGTATCTGAAGCTCTAAAATCTGCAGAAATTTTAAATCAATTTGTACATGCTAATTTCGTTGATGAATCTGCAAAAAATATGATGTCTATACTCATAATGCTGTACGCGATTCTTATTTTCACCATAACAAGAAAAAACAAGGTAAAATTACAGACTTTTTGGAGTAAATTTGTATAATTGTACGTATGTATATTACTATGTACCAGCACATATGTTGATAATATGTATGTATACATAATTTAAATTGGAATAAATTTTATTTTTACTGAAAACGGTTTTTTAATACCAAAAAAAAAATATTCCAGCGTACTACAGTTAGTATGAAAACACTAGGGGAAGCGTAAAAGCAAAAAAAAAAAAAAATCTCTAAATTCTTTTTGAACGTCGACCGGTTACAACGACGTATTTTCATCGGTCCCTTGAATGTCGTTATAACCGGATTCTACTGTATTTACATTCCGTTTCAAATCTCACTCTCACTTTTTCGAAGAAATATAATATAATAACTTATGTATATACAAACATACGGCAAAGAATCTGCATGTGACATATATTAGTACAAACACATATTCAAAGTCCATATTGGCAGCTATTCGGCAATACCCCTTGTTCTTGGGCAAACAAACACAAGCAGGATTGCTACAACAGCGAATTGATCTCTCTAACGAGCTCTTAATTGCTTAAGAATAATCATAAACACACAAACAAGTTGTGCCTACTTAGGTAAATAGCGCATTGATCTCTTCAACGAGCTCTCATTCGGACTTAAGAAATGTAAAGTATGTAAATAACAAAGCGGTTCTAAATAATTACATTAAAAACTTACTAATTACAATCGGAATAAATAAATAAAAAAATATTTTCATAATAAAATATCTTCTTCTTAATTGGCGTAAACACCGCTTACGCGATTATAGCCGAGATTGGATATTCCAAGCCAGGTCCTTCTCCACTTGGTCCTTCCAACGGAGTGGAGGTCTTCCTCTTCCTCTGCTTCCCCCGGCGGGTACTGCGTCGAATACTTTCAGAGCTGGAGTGTTTTCGTCCATCCGGACAACATGACCTAGCCAGCGTAGCCGCTGTCTTTTAATTCGCTAAACTATGTCGATGTCGTCGTATATCTCGTACAGCTCATCGTTCCATCGAATGCGATATTTCGCAGAACCTTTTTCTCGAAAACTCGTAACGTCGACTCATCGATTGCTGTCATCGTCCAAACCTCTGCACCATATAGCAGGACGGGAATTATGAGTGACTTATAGAGTTTGGTTTTTGTTCGTCGAGAGAGGACTTTACTTTTCAATTGCCTACTCAGTCCGAAGTAGCACCTGTTGGCAAGAGCAATCCTGCGTTGGATTTCCAGGCAGACATTGTTGGTGATGTTAATACTGGTTCCTAAATAGACGAAATTATCTACAACTTCAAAGTTATGTCTCTCAACAGTGACGTGAGAGCCAAGTCGGAAGTGCGACGACTGTTTGTTTGATGACAGGAGATATTTCGTCTTGCCCTCGTTCACTGCCAGATCCATTTTCTGTGCTGCTAATAAAATATTTTATCTGCAAGTAAATAAGAAACGGTAATAATAAAAAAAATGTTTTATACGAAATAAACTCTTATTTATTGAAAAGAGAATTCGGTTTACACTGAGACAAATTTAACTCATTTTGACAAATATTTTACCATACAGTAAAAACAATGAATAACAATAAAAATCAAAATACACCTGCAGGAGCCACACGCTCTAAACAGGTTGCTAAATTTATTTCAGACAATGACAGTTTTTTAAGATACTGGACTAGATTTGCATCTTCACCGGTTCACGAAAACTCGGAATCGCTCCTGGAAATCAAAAGCTAAAATCTTAAAAATTTTTGGCCTCGCCTCCAAGCGGCTCATGACGCCATTGTAGAATCTGACGATTCAAATCTACTACAAAATTTTAAATTATCTGCTTACGCCATATACGAAAACTGCTTAGACCAGTTCGAGAAAACAAAAGCTATGATCTCCGATCAACTACTCGTAAAGCTCATAAAAGCAATTGCACCTACTCTCCACAGTAGAGTAGAGCTGCCACAAATACTCGTAGACAGTCAAAAGGCAAGTTCAGGCATCCACCTCGAGGTGCCCGCATGTGACAAAGAAACCTTTTATGGAGGTTATGAAGAATGGCCGTCCTTCCGGGACATGTTCACATGACGACGATTTCAATTTGGCTTGAGAAGCTCTAACTGCTAGATATGAAAACGACAGAATACTAGTCGATAAGCAAGTAACGACACTAATGAAAGTGCCAAAAATGAAAAAAGGCACAAGTGTAGAATTCATCAAACTGAAATGTACTGTTTCAAATTGTTTGTCGATTCTATCGACAGTAAATATTCCCACAGACAGCTGGGGCCCAATTCTGATAAACATTTGCTCTTATCACGAAAAAAGTGCCCAACGTGTCAACAAGTGAAAGATTTTCTCACCACCCAATATGAAATTGCGGAAAGGTTAGAAGAAAAAATAATCAAAACTAAGAACGACCAAAATGGAAGCTTAAATAGACCCCAAGCTAGAAGCAAAAACAAATCAAATAGAATTTTTAACAAAATACAATCGTTCACATCGGAACAAAGAAAACATATGTCATGCGAACTATGCACAAGAGGCATAAGCTTAAAACTTGCGAGAAGTTTAAAAAATTGAATGTCAATGAAAGGAACAACTTTGTCAGATCAAAAAGACTCTGTACAAACTGCTTCTCCCACTCACACAATCTTAATAATTGCAAAAGCAAATTTAACTGCTTATATTGTCACAAAAAACACAATTCAATGCTTCATTACAGCAGATATCCCATCTCACCCCAAAGAAGCGCTTAATTGCAAAAGCAAATCCCGAAACCCAAAATTCAAAAAATTGCCAAGAGACACCACCATGCTGCTCTTCTTCTTCTTCTTCTTAATTGGCGTAGACACCGCTTACGCGATTATAGTCGAGTTAACAACAGCGCGCCAGTCGTTTCTTCTTTTCGCTGCGTGGCGCCAATTGGATATTCCAAGCGAAGTCAGGTCCTTCTCCACTTGGTCCTTCCAACGGAGTGGAGGTCTTCCTCTTCCTCTGCTGGAGTGTTTTCGTCCATCCGGACAACATGACCTAGCCAGCGTAGCCGCTGTCTTTTAATTCGCTGAACTATGTCGATGTCGTCGTATATCTCGTACAGCTCATCGTTCCATCGAATGCGATATTTGCCGTGGCCAATGCGCAAAGGACCATAAATATTTCGCAGAACCTTTTTCTCGAAAACTCGTAACGTCGACACATCGATTGCTGTCATCGTTCAAACCTCTGCACCATATGGCAGGACGGGAATTATAAGTGACTTATAGAGTTTGGTTTTTGTTCGTCGAGAGAGGACTTTACTTCTCAATTGTCAACTCATGAAAAAGTTGAAACAGCCTCGGATGAGAGACCCCCCTTTTGATGACGACCATGCTGCTCAAAGGCACAAAAAGCTCAAACGCTGCACAGCCAAACACAAAGTGGACTAGTTACAGAACTAGTTACCACCACACCAACTCAAGTTGAGAAGAAATCAAACAAATGCCTTAATTCACAATTAAGGACATTTTAAGAGATAGGGAAACTTCCCCGAATTTTAAACAAAATTAAAGAAGATCAGTATTGTGAGGACTGGTCTAAAGCCACAACTACTCGATCAAATAATGGCCGGTACGTCGCACAACAACCACTAGAGCCACAATTTTCCAATACCCCACATAAAGGTAGGAAAAACAAGGTCAGATTCCCTCTGACACAACACAAATGTATGTTCGTAACTTTTCGACCCCGCAGGATGGCTTTCGCAAATAATGATGCAAAAATCTTGCTTAAAAAATCTCAAGCTATGTGGTGCGGTACTAAACGTCACATTAGTGAAAAAAAATCGGCACTTTTCATACAATATTGCCCCACAGAGGCTTAAATTTTCAAATTATTGAAATCTCAAGAGCAGGTTAAGGGATCATCATACTCTCCATGCGATACAGTTACAAAAGGCTAAGGTCACTCTTATCGGGGTTATGGGAATTCTTATCGGGGTTATGGGTGTATAAATTGAGAGGGTTTTTTTATAAAAACTCGCGGCACTTACCAATTCTTTTTATGAGTAGCGACGACCTTGGCTAAACGAATTAAAAGTTGAAGCTGCGGGATAATCGGTTGGCGGATGGTTACAAGCGCACGGATCGTAATCGAAAGAGAGCGGCGCCTAGTCCGTCGGTCCCTTTTGTTATTTTTTGTGCGGTGTCCTCATGTGTGTTGAATTCGTGATGCGTTGGTGTGTGTGGGATGAAATGATGACGTGTGGAGTTGGTGTGTGTGCGATGAGAGGATGATGTGTGGAGTTGGTGTGTGTGCGATGAGAAGATGATGTGTTGAGTATGGTGTGTATGCGATGAGAAGATGGTGTGTTGAGTATGGTGTGTATTGTGGGGTGTAGATGTATTATTTTGAGAGGGGGGTCAGGTTCTCATTTAGCCATCCCGGCCCCCCTAAACGACTGTTTAGCCCAAAAGGCGCTGCAGCTGTTGCAGCGTTGCCACAACGCTGCTCAGACCCGTAGATCGGCGAGGTGGTGGCCCAGGCTGTCGACGCCGCAACGAGGGTCCGTCGCGCTGGTGTGCGCCACGAGCTGCGGGCTGGAGTCGGGGCATGCGGCCGCGATAGAGGGGTGACCGATTCACTTCGCGAGCCGCGCTACGATGTAGCAGCGTGTGATGCGGCCTGTGGCATATTTGGCACCGCCCTCGTGACTCACACTCCGGAGTCAGATGTCTATGTGACAGGCAGTTGTGGCAGTGCCCGTGTGCTTGTGCAACTTGTTGCCGTTGCACGGGTCGCATACCCCTAAATATCCCACAATGATGCAGGCTATGTGGGCGCCGACAGATGGGACACCTTAGGGTCTCCGAAGTTCGTGCTACAGACGCGGTTGCCGGTACAGGTGCCGGCGTTATTGCCGGTGCAGTTCCCGGCGTGGTTGCCGGTGCAATTGCCGGCGTCGTTGCCACCACAGTTCGGGGCGCTGGAGTAGGCCCGGTGCGTGGCGCATTGGTAGCCCGAGGTGTTGACGTGGTTGCGACTGGTGTATCAACATCCATGGTGATCTGTGTAGGGAAGATTATCGATTATAAATCTATCATATAATTAGATATGGACCATCGTGCCACGATATGTGGCATGAATGGGTCGTCGTAATGACTGACCGATTTGGGTTAGTTTTCTTCGCTATTATTCGACGGTTTGTTATTTTTTGCGATTGGTTATATTTTGACGGTTTTGTTATTTGCGTACTTTCTCGGGTTTTATTGGTTTCATTTGGTTCGTTTATTGTGTAGCGATAATACCGGTTTATTTTTGAGGTTTTTCGGATTCGCGATCATCGGAAGTTGGCAGAAAGCATAGCTTCACGAGCGGTCTGGTTAGCGTTCCGTTTTGCGTACGGAGATCAACGATTCGTATGTGACCGTCGGAGCCGTAATGTAGCTTTTCTATGCGGCCAAGCCGCCACTCGGTGGGGGGTAGACAATCGTCATGAATGAGGACACAGTCTCCAAGTTTAGGCGCTTGTTGAGGAGTCTTCCAGCGGTATCTTTTGTGGAGATCCTTTATGTATTCGTCTTTCCATCGGCGGCTGAAATCATGATGGAGAATTTTAATTCGTTCCCATCGATTTAATAGAGATAGCGACTCCACGCCTGGCTCAGGGATGGCCAGGATGGGTGCTCCTTTTAGAAAATGCCCTGGCGTTAAGGCGGTGAAATCTGAGGGGTCTTGCGATAGTACTGTGAGTGGCCGTGAATTGAGAACGGCTTCAATTCGATTTAATAACGTCGTGAACTCTTCGTAATTGAATTTATAATTTCCAGCTACCCGTTTGAAATGGGATTTAAAGCTTTTTACAGCTGATTCCCATAAACCGCCCATATGAGGAGCGCTTGGGGGTATAAATTGCCAATTTATACCTTGAGGGGCGTACTTTTGTACGATGTCGGGTGACACTTGTTTTAAAAAATCCACAAATTGCTTTTCTGTGGCTCGTTGAGCTCCGATAAAGGTTTTGCCATTATCGCTCATGATTTTTGATGGGTAGCCACGTCGAGCGACGAAGCGAGCAAATGCCGCGAGAAAAGCCTCCGTCGTCAGATTACTACATAGCTCAAGGTGTACTGCCTTTGTCGTGAAGCATACAAAGACAGCCACATAGCCTTTCATGAGAGTGGGAGACCTTAACATGGATGCCTTTAACTGGAAAGGCCCAGCAAAATCAACACCTGTAGTGGTAAAAGGCGGAGCAAAGTCGCAGCGTTCCGGTGGAAGTGCTGCCATAATCTGTGTTCGCATCTTCTGTTTGTGCATGGTGCAAATCTTGCACGTGAAGATGCACTTCTTGATTTGCGGCTTAAGACGGGGGATGTAATACTCCTGGCGTACCATCTGTTGCATGAGACGATGTTCGGCGTGTAGCATTAAAATGTGGATGTAGTGGAGGAACAGTGTGGCAAATGGTGACCTCTCTGGGATTATTATGGGATGGCGTTCGCTATATGTTAGGCTCGAATTAGCAAGCCGACCATTGGCACGAAGCAGACCTTTCGTGTCCAGAAATGGGTTGAGGACTAAGAGTGAGCTCTTTTTATCAATTGGCTTCGATTCTCTTAGTAGCGATATATCGCGGCTGAAATAGCGCGTTTGTGTATATGTTATTAGTGCGACCTTTGCCTTTTGTAACTCTAGGTGCGTCACTGTGTTGCATGGGAAATTATGTGATCCCTTCATTTTGCTTTTGAGTTGTTCTATAAATTTGAACATATAAGCAACTACTCTGAGAGCTCTTGGAAACGATGAAAATCGTTCAAGGATGTCGGCCTCATCCGATATTGTGTGAAAGGTGGCGATTTTTCGACCTTCTGGTGCGATAATGTTGCGCATGGGGGATTGTGGCCAAGAATCAGGAGATTCTATCAACCATCGGGGGCCATTCCACCAGAGGGTGGTGGTGGCAAGGTGCAGTGGCTTGCACCCTCTTGTACCTAGATCGGCAGGATTGTCAGCACTGGCTACGTGACGCCAAGTGGCTGATCCCACTAGGTCAAGTATTTAAGACTTTCGGTTAGAAATATACGTCTTCCATGCATGTGGTGGTTTTTCCAACCAGGCTAGTACAATTTCAGAATCGGACCACATATAAAGTTTGCATTTCGTCATGCTTAAATGCATTTGCACCATGGCTACTAATTTGGAAAGTAGTAGTGCGCCACATAACTCAAGTCGTGGGCGACTTATAGTTTTCAAAGGTGCCACCTTTGCTTTTGCTACTAATAAGTGGCTTGTGGTCGTGGTGTCACTTTGCGTGCGCACATAGATAGTAGCGCAGTATGCCTTTTCTGAGGCGTCACAAAAGCCATGTAATTCGACTTTGTGTTCGGGGAGTAGTTTACCCATCGTGGAATTTGTATCTGAGAAATATCATTCAGATTGTTTGCGAACTGGGACCATTTTTCTAAGCGAAGAGGTTTCACTTGTTCGTCCCAGTCGGTTCCATCTAGCCATAGCTCTTGTATTAAGATTTTCGCTTGGATCATTATTGGCGAAAGCCATCCTGCGGGGTCGAAAAGTTTTGCCACCGAGGATAAAATCTGTCTTTTCGTTATGGCTGATAATGCGGATATGGACTCTGTCGTGTATGAGAACTGGTCCGATATCGCATTCCATTGGATGCCTAGTGTTTTTGTTGTACTTTCCTTTTCGAATATAAGGAAATTAGTGTCCAACAAATTTTCGTTTGGAATATTTTTGATTATATTTGGGTGATTTGCCGTAATCTTTTTTAATGGAAACCCTGCGGAATTGAGGGCTTTTATTACCTGTGATAAGGCCTCGTATGCTTGTGGAAGAGTGTGACTTCCAGACAGAATATCGTCTACATACGTTTGAGTTTTCAACACTTCAGTTGCCAGAGGAAATTCTGACTTTGTGTTGTCTGCCAATTCGTGGAGTGTTCGAATGGCTAAATATGGTGCACAGTTAACGCCAAATGTAACTGTTTTTAGTTTGAAGTCGCGTAAAGGACTGGTGGGGGATCTTCGGAGCATAATACGTTGAAAATCTTAGTCGTCTTTATGTACGACTATTTGCCGATACATTTTTTCAACGTCCCCATTGAATACGTATTTAAATATACGCCAATTTAGTATCAGAAGCATTAAATCTAGTGGAAGTATGGGTCCCGCAAACAGAATATCATTTAGGGAATTCCCTGAACTAGTGGTTTTCGATGCATTAAAAACAACTCTTACCTTTGTTGTTTTTTTATCTGGTTTCACTACTGCGTGATACGGCAGATAAAAGGACTAGTATTTGCCGTTGAGGATTTTCTCCCCTGGCGTTACTTCCTCCATATGATCTTTATGGAGGTATTCTTCTAATACACCATCATATTCAGATTTGAGTTCGCCTTTTTAAAGTAGTTTTCTTTCCATACTTAGAAACTGCTGTATTGCAGAGGTGGGAGAGTGACCTAAGGCGAGTGTGTTAGGAAATTGTTGCTTAAGTGGTAGTCGTACGACGTACCGACCGTTTTCTGATCTAGTAGTTGTGGCTTTGTAAAAATCCTCACAATACTGATCTTCAGGGGTTGTGACTGATATGGGGGGAGTTCTTCTAGTTCCCAAAACTTTCTCAATTGTGAATTGAGGTACTCATTTGAGACTTCCTCAACTTGAGTTGTCAATGTTGTAACTGGTTCCGCAACTAGTCCGCTTAGGACCCATCCGAAAATGGTATTTTGCGCCAGAAGTGTTTTGGTAATTTTCTCAATACCTTCGAGAATAATTTGTGGTATGAGATCGCTGCCTAATAGGAGATCTATTTGAGCGGGAGTGTTGCAGTTGGGGTCTGCTAACTTAAGGTGTGAAACCTTTTGCCAATGCTTGCTATTTATATGATAGCTTGGTAGCATGTTGGTTAATTGCGGTAAGACAATAGCTTCTGCTTGTATGCGCTTATCCGCTTTGGGGAAAAAAGGGTAATGGGGCAGATTTTATTTGAGTTTTGAACAACTCTTCCGCCCATTCCCGTGATTTCAAAATTGGTCAGTTTTGTTGGCAACTGAAGCCTGTTTTGTGCCCTAGACGCTATAAATGATCGTTGTGATCCTTGGTCTATTAAGGCTCTGAGTTTAAACAGTTCTCCTCGGTGTTCGATGGAGACAACCGCTGTTGGTAATAGTACCCTACTGTGATTTTCGCTATGTAGCGTTTGTGTTTTCATCGCCTTTGAGCAGCATGGTGCTTCTTGGCAGTTTTCAGAATTTGTTGTGGCAACTAATCCTGTTGCTCGTTTTACGTTTGTATTGTTTGGGGGTAAACTGGAAAAATTTGTTATATGTAACATTGAATGATGTCTTTTATGGCAGTAATCGGAATTAAATTTGCTTTCGCAATCTTTAAGCGTATGCGCATGTGACAGACAGTTGGTACATAATTTTTTCGTTCTTACGAAATTGTTTCGATCGCTAACATTCATTTTTTTGAATTTTTCGCACAATTTTAATTTGTGACCTCCTCTGCACAGTTCGCATGACGTTTGTTTATATTGTTCGGAAGAGAACGATTGATTTTTAAAAAAGTTTCTATTTGAATTATTGTGGCTACTTGCTTGGGGTCTATTGAAGCTTCTATTGAGGTCGTTTTGAACGTTTTTAGTTCTGACTAGTTTTTTATCTACCCTTTCTGCTATTTCATATTGGGTAGTTAGAAATTCTTTCATTTGCTGCCACGTTGGGCACTTTCTTCGCGATGAGAGCGATTGCTCCCACAAAAGTAACGATTTTTCTGGTAATGCAGCTGTGCATATATTTACCAGAATGGGGTCCCAATTATCTGTGGGAATATTCTGTGTTGATAAAACAGATAAACAATTTGAAACCGTGGATTGAAGCTTTATGAACTCTTCACTTGTTTCTTTCTGAATTTTTGGTAAATTCATTAATATCGTCACCTGTTTGTCGACCAATATTCTTTCGTTTTCATAACGTGCTTTTAGAGCTTCCCAAGCAAAATTAAAATTTTCGTCATTGAGAGCGAACTGTTTCACTATTACGCCTGCCTGACCTTTGGTTTTGTATCTGAGGTGATACAATTTCTGCGCTTGTGATAATTTAGGATGGTTGATGTACACAGCTGTAAACATGTCCCGGAAGGACGGCCACTGTTCATAACCACCATGAAATATATCTGTGTCGCATACTGGCACTTTGAGGTGAATGCCTGAACGTTGTGGCAGCTCTACTCTCGGTTGTGGAGTAGGTGCAATTGCTCTTAATAGCTTTAGTTGATCAGAAATCATTGCCTTTGTGTCTTCGAACTGGTCTAGGCAGTGTTCATACTTGGTGTATGCCGAGGATTTAAAATTTTCCGGTAGATCTGAGTCGTCAGATTCTACGATTGCGTCATATGCCGCTTGGAGACGTGTCCAGAAATTGTCTAAATTATCTTTTTTGATTTCTAAGACCGATTCAAAATTGTCTTGAATCGGTGAAGATGAAAATCGAGTGCAGTATCGTATCAAGCTGTCACTCTCAGCAATGAACTTTGTATAAGAAATGTCTTTACCCCCTTTTAGTTTTGTAGCACCTTGCTTTGAGCGTGTAGCTTCTGCCGGTGTACACGGACTTTTTTCGTCTGAAATCATTTTTGGGATTTTTAGCAACTGAGTTGTTTTGGATTCCTTTGAGTCTGAGCTCATTTAAAAGATGTATAGAATAAATTAAAACGTCTTAGTGAAAACTAGACTTGTAGCTGATTAGAAAAGTTTTGTGTATGAAATGTTGAATAAAAGACTCTTTTGTATGTAAGAGTTTCAAACAAATAAATAAAACCAATGGCTTTTTGATAAACCGAGATTTTAAAAATATTTTCGTATATATGTATATGTATTTATTTATATGATCAGACGAGAACTCTTTTAAGTAAATAAGAGTTTTGAACGAAATTGAAGTATAAGAAAACGCTTTACGGATTTGATAATATGCACGATCGCGAACTCTTTTACGTTAATAAGAGTTTAAAAATTAAGTAAATAATTGATCGCTTAAATTGGATTTAATTATTATTATTATTATTATTATTATTATTATTTTTTTTTTTTTTTTTTTTTTAATGACCAGAAATATTTTATATGTATTATTTTTCTATATATATATTTGTTTGATATATAGTTTAAGTCCAAATGTCCTATAGGGTATACCTATAGGTGGATATTTTATTTGTTATGTGCTAATGAGCGCTCGTATTAGAGATCACTGCACTTTGTACATATGCATGTATGTACATATGTATTACGCTTTGTTTTTGACACAATCCTGCTTGGTTTTGTTGATCAAAGATCAAAGGGGTATTGCGGGAATATGCCAATGTGGACTTTGAATATATTTTATACGCAATCCTGCTTGGTTTTGTTAGCCAAAATCCAAGGGGTATCGCGGAGCATACGCCAATGTGGACTTTGAAGCAATTTAGCGTATATACATACGTGACAATACACTATGTACAAATTTTAGATATCTCAAAAAAATTTTTTTTTTTTTTTTATATATATATTTATGGTTATAATTTGTACCCAATGTCGATTCTTCCAGTATATCGAATGTATTTATAGGCGCCCGTATGTGCATATAATATATATAAGCATATATATACATATGTATATATTTATGTTCGTATGAAGAAAACCACGAAAAGAGAATTAACCCACCGCAGGTAATTTTCTCAAGATCACTAGGTTTTGTGTATATAAATATATGTATATATTTAAGTAATCGCGCCGCTTATACAAGTGTATGTATATACATATGTATGTTCGCAGAGATAAGAAACCGCGAAAAGAGAATTTGATAATATTTTAATATTAGATCTGAATGTACATATGTATATTTGAATGCGTTGATTTGTTATATGGTTTAATCTAGTGAAGAGCAAGTTATGCTCTTTATATGTTATAGAGGTATATGTAACATATATGTATGTATGTATGATATACTATTTATTTGCGCATATGCTCTTGATGTTTTTTTTTTTGTGATTGTACCAAACTGCTTTGTTAGCGGTTTTTCAGTTTTTGCCGTAAAATAAACCGAAAACCGAAAACAGTTTGGACACGGTTTTTAATACTTTTCCGACCGGAATTTTGGTCTGACCGCAATTTTAATATTCTGGTATCAGAACATACATATGCATATGTATACATATAATATAAAAATTTAAATGAAACGATACAACTCACTTTGCTTTCCGCCAGGGGCTTTTGGGGATATTGTGAGTTTACGTGTGTTTCTAATGTGTGGGTGGTGTGCGTGTGCCTGTATGTGTGCAAGTGCTTTTGCTTCGCTTGCTTCTCCAGTTCTCCTGTCCTATCGTTGCTGGTGTTGTAACTTGTATTTTTGTATTCCTTTTTTTCCTTTTGTTTGTAGGTTATATGTCACTCCACTATCACCGTTTATGTGTATGTATGTATGTATGTATATAGCAGGTGTTAATTTTTCTTCTACTTTGCTCTTTCTCACTTCACCTCACTTTTTGTTACCCCTCTTTTTAGTTATTAATATTTTTTTTTTTTTTTTTTTCTTTTCGCTTGTGGGTCGTTTCAACTCACTGTCACTTTACATACATACATACTCGTATATGTATCGTATGTGTATATAAATTTTAACACTGCACTTTGTCGCCACTTTTATCCAGCATGCACATACTTATGTAGATATTTTTTTTTTTTTTTGTTTTAACTGCTTCGAAGGACCATGTATAAATTGAGAGGGTTTTTTTATAAAAACTCGCGGCACTTACCAATTCTTTTTATGAGTAGCGACGACCTTGGCTAAACGAATTAAAAGTTGAAGCTGCGGGATAATCGGTTGGCGGATGGTTACAAGCGCACGGATCGTAATCGAAAGAGAGCGGCGCCTAGTCCGTCGGTCCCTTTTGTTATTTTTTGTGCGGTGTCCTCATGTGTGTTGAATTCGTGATGCGTTGGTGTGTGTGCGATGAGAGGATGATGTGTGGAGTTGGTGTGTGTGCGATGAGAAGATGATGTGTTGAGTATGGTGTGTGGAGTATGGTGTGTATTGTGGGGTGTAGATGTATTATTTTGAGAGGGGGGTCAGGTTCTCATTTAGCCAATGGGAATTATGGAAACAAAGCATTAACTTAATTATTAAGAATTTTCTACTTTAGGAATCGAAGTCGTACTCCATTCAAGGCCATTCTCTCGCAAGATTCCTCTAATTTCATAGTCCTCAATCAAAGGCTATGGAGTACCCATTCTGGCCACATCTGAGCCAGTCGTGGATTAATATCCTTTATAAGCCAATAACATAAAAAAGAGCAAATATTAAACAACCGGTATACCATACCGATGAAGTAAGAAATTTTAAATAACCGCTAATCAAATTAATAAAACAAAGAAATAATAAACTTGTTTGCCTTAATAATGAGTCGTCAAAAAAGCAAAATCAAATAAGCACGCAAATTAAAATGCATACAAAGACATGTGTCTTGTTTAAATCAAAATCCGTTCTCTGCACACGCGGATCAATGTGAGTATATTACAACTCCGTCATCAAATACTTCTGCTGTCAGAATGTATTCTGCGCCTCGGCTACTCCACCAGCAGTACGCCGATATACATGCAACAGCACAAAAGCGTATTACTAAGCAAAATATTCGCTTAGGGGGCCAGGATGTTTAAATGAGTTAAGCATCCACCCTGGAAAATTGGCGCACCCTAATACGACAGCTTAATTCACCACAGCTGATGACACTATATCACACCACAATTGAGAACATCACCCAGCAAGCGGTCACCACACTAATACAATACCACTCAACACAACTCACCAAACTTCCACAGCAATCAACCCACTCGACAAAAAGGATGGGAGAAAGGGAAAGCGGATTATTCGGTCTTCACAAGCCGCACATCAACATTCACGCATTAAAATTCGCTTACACACTGCGCCGCGTCGACACCTTTCAATTCAATTTTTACACAAATCGACATTCACGGGAGCAGATCTACAAATTAACTAATATTTTATTATTTTATTACGTAATATTATTATACAAATTACTTATTTGTTTATTAAATTTAAATAAGAAAAAATCAATATGCATGGAAGAGTGTTTTATTAGCATTTAAAGTTGAAAAATATCACTATTAGATGTACGTATTTTTGTGATTAAAAATTAATTTTATACTTATGTTTTGCACTTTTATGCTCGCTAACACTTCACTTATTCATTTGTACACATTTATTTTATATTAGATAGTGCAAAAATAATTTTAATTCGTGATTTAACTTGAGCTTGACAGACGGCAGCATTAATCCGGATTAACTGCGCATTTAATAAGATCCAAATTTGTAGGTGACAGACGGCATTTATGCGAGTTTGAAACTCTCGTAAACAGTTGAGTGTCTTTTTTATAACATTTGCAATGAAAATGGATAGAAGATAAACATTACGGTTGTTAGTCGATCAATTTTTACAAAACCATTTTATATTACAAAGACATATCAACACGTTATTTTTAAAACCGTATCATAACAAAATACTATGTGCAGACCGACACTTAATCACACGATTTCGCTTGTTGAGTAGTTTATCCCATTAATCTTATAAATTTATCGAGATTTCGCCACACAAAAATGACAAATCAAAACCACTTCATCGAAGTGATTTGAAACTGATTCACTTTAATAGTGGAATTCCGTAAAAGCGCCCATACACGAGCACACAAGTGCGTTCGATCGGTATGTGTGCGCTTGCGGTTTATCGTGTATGGGCTTGTTCGCGTACCGATCCATGTTCGCGAAAATGTTTGATTTTTTACGATGGGTGCGCGAACATGTTTATCGTGTATGGCGTTGTCGGCGCACAAAATCTCATTTCTCTCGTGTCGCCGAACAGTGAAGATCGCGGACAATGGCAAGTGTTAAGGGCAGAGCCTGCTTTCAAGGGGCTTCAAAAAATCGATTTTTTTAGGATTTTTTTGGGAGGGAAAGAAATAATTGATTCAAGCGAAATTTCTAGGCTTTATAGTTATATATTTGAACGTCTTTCACAATTTTTTTGGATACGAAATCTTTGATATTCTGCCTTTGGGAAGCAATTACCCGACGCATCTCGCATGTACATTTTTCGGACGGCGGGCAGTATGCAGGTCGCAATTTCTATCGGAAAGAAAAACTTCATATTTTTTATTAATTTATCTTTTAGTTAAATTTAAAATTGTATTAAAAATTGAATAGTGGCTTTTAATCGAAAGAATTTTACTTTATGCTGTTTAAAAAAGATTATTTTATGTCAATGATAATAAACTTTGCCCTAATTCCATACGACGTTTAGTTTTTTTTCTATCCTGCCCGCCAATTAAAAATAATCGTAAAAATGAAAAACCGAGAAATCACTCTTCAAAGTTTTCGCTTTTTGCCTAAGCGCTCATACATATATGTACATAGTGTAAGAAAAAAAAAGTTAGAATAACTTATTAACGAAATACAATGAAATAGATAAAAATGCTACATTAGAAATAAATTCCAAGAAATGTTCCGCTTGCCTGTCGCACATGGTAACTCTGTGAAAAACGAACGCAAAATGGATTTGTGTGTCGTGTATGGGCAAACGAATTCATACCGATCGAACGCACTTGTGTGCTCGTGTATGGGCACTATAAGCAGTCTCTAGTCACTATTTGAGACAATTTGAGGTAAAATCTCAAATTGGTACTAGTTACTATTCACTAAACAGTCTCTAGCGCTACCGTGCGATTTGTACTGTGATAAAGTCTCAAGTCTCTACAATTGAGATTTTAAGTTAGAGCAAATTTTGAGACTCAAAATATTGACTCAAATTTGAGAACTGATAGCAGGTCACAAAACTAAAAAGAACTCTTGTTTGCCATTTTCAATATACTCAATAGAGATTATGATAGATATTAATCGATTTTTGTTTTTTTATATTTTTTAAGCAACTGTTAAAAACAAATAAGTTTTACATAAATTTCATAAATATTATGAAACAAAGTCAACATATATTTTTTAATTTTTATTGATAATTATGTTTTTATTCAAGTGTATCTCTGCGAATGGTAGGCACCTTGCCGTGGTGCAGGGGCTTAGTCACAAGGCATACTCGGCACCCCCAACCGATGTGGGTGGTGTTAGTTGGCACTGCCCAGGCAGGACGTCGGGTGCCGCATGCGTGCGGCAACCAAGAGCTACCGCTTCCTAATCCAGGGTGTTATGCGACTCCCGTGCCCATTGGATGATTTGCAGCCAGGAGGTAAATTCGGCTATATTCTAACGGAGCCTTCCCAACACCGGGCCGAATTGGGAAGTAACGGTGGCCTTACCGCGTCATGGGGCTCCGGCGCCCGGACCTTTGAGTTCCCCTTAAAATACATAGACCCGACGGCTCACCTCGTTGTACGAAAAAGATAAGCAACGACACAACAACGACTACCAAAAATACAACTACGACTAGGCAACCACTAATGCAGACGACAATGGACAACGGTAACAACAGCGGTACTGTTGCAGGAAAGGAAAGCTCAGGGGCTAAACGCAAGTTCAGGCTATCGCCTGGTGAGCGAGCGTTGTTTGAGGAGCATGCCAGAGAAGATGATGATGACATGCCCTCATGCAGCGGTGCTCAACAGGCATCAACCACTGCATGCGCTAACAACGCAGCTGACCACTCCGCAAAACCTCAAACCAGGATCCGCTCAGAGGAGTCACAACGAACGTGCGCAGCAGGAGGCACGGGCAAAAGAAAGAGGAGGCGCAGGGGAAGACTGCCCCCTCTACCACCAGCAGGTCGTCCGGGTGGGAACGATGACCCTCGTAGGAAGGGTTTGAGCGGAACTCCTGAGGAAGCCGAAAGGCTAGCGAGGAACAGGGTCAGAGACGACAGTGCCTCCCCGGCCTCGAAGGTGCGTAAAGGCGCAAATACCGCATCCATCAGTAACAGGAGCAGCGGGATTCGGGGTGGCGGACCTGCCAACGCAAATTCAACCGTCCGGACTTGTAGCGTAAAGACGGCAACCTCGGCAGCCAAACGCAAGAGCAACCAAATCACGCCACAGGAGCCACCAAGCTCCAAGAGGCAACTACGCTCAGGTAGCTGGTGGCCAACTCTCCGCACCGAATCCTCCCCGGGCAGCTAAGGGACAGCGCAGATATGCGGATGCCTTAAAAGACATACGGATGGCTGTGCTGCCTCTGAACCACCCTGCGGAGACTCTCGAAACGGAGGAGCTCACCGCCCTGCAAGACATCCTCATGGAAGAGGTGTATAGGGGTTGTAAGGACCCGGTAGCCTTCCATGGGGTATACTTCAAGGGCGGGTTCATGCAGATCGACTGCAAAGACGAAGAAAGCGTCAACTGGCTAAGGGAGATCGCTCCCAAGTTAGCGGGCTGGAAAGGCCCCATTTTTTGCGTCAGGAGGGGGGAGGACATCTCGATCATGCACTGTATGACGGTGCTCCTCCCAAGATGTGAGGGGAAACCTTACGAGTTTGCCTTGAGGCTCGTCAGGAACCAAAACAGAGGGATCAATACCTCGGCCTGGCGAGTGGTCGATAGCAAAATGCAGGGTTCCGGATGGAAGTTGAACTTGTGCGTGGATGACAAGTCGTACAAATTCATCCGGAAGGAGGGCTTCCGTCTGAGCTATCGCTTTAGCACGGTAGTCATGAGGCCCTACAAACCGAAGACTACCGAAAAGGAAGACGGGAAGATGCAGGCAGACGAGGAGGCTACTCGTCCCAGCACCAGGTTGGCCGAGCAGGATGCAACTGCGGAAGCCACAGTGGAAGTCCCAGCGGTGAAGCTGACCACAGAAGAGGAGGTGCTACCCTCTACGCAGGAGCTCCTGGAGGGACTTGGGGACCTTGTTGGTACTGCGAGGGACGGTCCAGATGAGAACCAGTTCCTCATTGAACCGATCCTATAGTGTTCGCAAGTATGGAAGTAGCCCAGGTGAACCTGCATCACGCAGCGTCAGCATCCGCTGTATTCGCGAGCAGGTTCTCGACGGATAACCTGGGCATCCTATTAATACAGGAGTCATGGGTCCATAGAGGAGAGGTTAGGGGCCTCAATGTGGACTGCAACAAGGTAACCTGGGATCTCTCCAGTGAGAGACACCGAGCTTGTATAGTAGTTAGAAGCAATATCGATCACTTATGTATTTCAGAATTCCTAACACAGGACCTAATTGCGGTGCAGGTCAGAGATAAGGAGGGTACGGACTTCGTCCTGACAACGGCCTATATGCCAGGAGATACACATACTGCGCCCCCTGAGGCTGTGCAGGACCTGGTAAACTACTGCAGGAGGAGCAAACTGCCCCTGGTCCTGGGGTGTGATGCGAACGCGCACCACACTGAATAGGGGAGTACAGACTGCAATGCACGAGGTGAGTCTCTCCTAGAATTTATTATTAGTAATAATTTAAGTTGGGTGTGAACCTACATTCGTCACAAGCAACGGGAGGCAAGTGCTGGACATCACCCTGAGTAACGAACTCATGTCAGGGGTTGTCTCACAGTGGAAGGTGTCGTCAGAACCCTCACTGTCAGACCACAGGATCTTGAGATTCGGGCTAGAGGTGGAGGTCATGCAAACCCCCCCAAACGTATACCCAAAAACACAAAATGGACCATCTGTTAGTGGTACCTACAGTGCGCAGGTAGATAGAGGCCATACTGCGCACCAGAATAGCTGAGACCACATTTGGAGCCACCAGTATTCGTCTCGGTACTACAAGGGGCTGCCCACAGGGAGCTATGCTATCCCCCCTGTTGTAGAGCCTAGTCGTGGACGAACTACTTGTGCTGCTAACAAACAATGGACGACATGGTTATCATAGACACAGGTAAATTTGAGAGTATTCCCTGCGATATCGTACAAAGGGGACTAAGCCTGGCCAAGAGTTGATGCAAGAGCGTTGGACTAAACATCAATTGAAGACGACCATCGTCCCGTTTACGAGGCGCAGATCTCTGCCTGGCCTGAGAAACCTAACACTCGGAGGCAGAGAGGTAGAGATGTCAAATATGGTCAAATACCTGTCCATGGTTAAAGCCACAAAGGCATTGATGGTGTGCAATCGGCTGGCCGGTAAATCCTGGGGGTGTAAACCAAGGATTATCAGATGGTTGTACACCATGGTAGGGCGACCAATTATCATTTATGGAGCGGTGGTTTGGGCTCCGAAAGCATTGCAAACGACGGTAAGACTTAAACTATCGAAACCGCAAGGGCTCGCCTGCGTCTGTATGTCAGGAGCTATGCGCACCTTGAGGTCTTGCTGGAGCTCACCCTGCTACATCTAGTAATTGATCAAGTCGCCAAGCACACTCTGCTTCAAATGACAGCAGAGGGGACCGGTAAAGGTATAGTAATCTCGTCCCAACGTATGGAAGAGCTAAGTGGCGTCATACCAGTGGCTCTTCTTCCTACGGATAGCATTATCAAAAAGGTGAACTTCTCTAAGAAGTTTAAGATCACCCTCAGCAGCGAAGCCGAATGGAGCGACTCCGCTCTCGAGCTGCTACTCAGGGATAGCTCGATCAGGTGGTACATCGACAGCTTGAAAACGTCGTAGGGAATTGGCGCAGGGGTCGCGGGACCACGTGCAAAACTCTCCATACCTATGGGTAGGTTTCCGAGCATATTCCAAGCAGAGGTATTTGCTATAAGTCGGTACGTAGATTTAACGCAGCTGTCGCAACGAGCGAATAGCTATACTAAGCGATAGCCAAGTGGCACTCAAAACGATCTCGTCATACGAGATAAAATCACTATTGGTGCAGGAGTGTATAGAACGGCTGAATAGTCTGGCAGAATGTAACCAAGTGCATCTTATTTGAGTGCCAGGTCACAAAGGCATCGCCGGGAACGAACTGGCCGATGAGCTTGCCCGCTCTGCAGCATCCACCAACATGGTAGGACCGGAACCTTTCATAGCGGTAGGTCCCCACACCATACAGGAACAGCTGCGCAAGGATGAAGCAGTGGGTAGGGAGAGGCATTGGTAACAACTCCCTGGCTTACGCCACGCAAAGTCGCTAATGAATGGTTACAACCTCAAAAGGTTTAAATATGTAATCAATCTCCCAAGGGATAAAGTCAGGCTACTGGTCGCCTTCTACACTGGCCATTGCAAACTCAAGAAGCTCTTATTCAACATGGGCTTAGCTTCTTGTGCAAATTGCCGGTTCTGCGACTTGGAGTCTGAAACTCCAGAACACCTGCTAATGAATTGCACAGCAATCTGTAGACGCAGGACTAAGGCCCTTGGATCCATGTTTCCAAATAGGGATCACATCGCCTCATTAGCACCTAGCAGTATACACAATAGACCCTAGGTCGCGGTGCAATCCTCACTTATTTATCTACTTATCTGTCTATCTGTGTCATATAGTATTTTGTGATAAAAGCTGTCTTCTTTTATATATTTTCCACATAATGGAAATAATGGACGCATTTTCTCCTTTGGAAAGTCGATTTTCAGATCAGATTCATTGCTTAAAAAAATTTGTTTGTTTACATTTTTTTCTGTTTGTAGTGTCTAAATCAACTGTGATAATGAAATAGATTTCCAATGCTGACAAGTAGATGGCGCATAATCAGAGTAGCACCGAGAGATTTAGAGTGGATCAGTTTTAAATCACTTCTATGAAGTGGCTTTGAACTGTCATTTTTGTATGGCGAAATCTTGATAAATTTATAAGATTAGTGGGATAAACTACTCAACAGCCGAAATCGTGTAATTAAATGTCCGTCCAAACATGATATAAGCAAACAAATTTTTTTTAAAGCGATGAATCTAATTTCACCTAAAAATCGACTTCCCAAAGAGAATATAAAATAAATATTAAGCGATGTGAGTTCTTGAATGGCAAAACAGCTGTTTTATCATCTGTCCAACGGCAGTGAGAACGGACTGATTAGTGAAGAAATTAAATGTACCCAGCGATTCTGTACTGTGATACAGTCGCAAGTCTCTAAATTTGAGATGTAAAGTTAGAAACAATTTTTGTGACTTGAGACGATTTTGCTATTATGTAAGTGACAGTCACAAAATCTATTACATTTCATTATTCAGAGATGTGTTTACACAGGAATGAAAATAAATACTTCCATGACAAATAATAAATTTTCTATAACATAGTCAAAAAACATAATTACCATTAAAAATATAAATATATGTTGACTTTGTTTCATAATATTTACGAAATTTATGTAAAATTTATTTATTTTTAACCTTTTCATGTTTGAGTTGCTTAAAAAATATAAAAAAAACGACGATCGATTAATATCTATGATGATCTTTATTGAGTATATTCAAAATGGCAAACAAGAGTTCTTTTTAGTTTTATGACCTACTTACTATCAGGTCTCAAATTTGAGACCAACACTAGAGACTGTTTAGTGAATAATAACTAGTCGCAAATTGAGACTTTACCTCAAAATGTCTCAATTAGGGACTGCTAGAACTGCTTACAGAATTGCACTATAAGACAAATTGGTTCACTTTCAGAATATGTGGCAACGATTTTGTTTCCCGCCTTTTTGTGACATTTACATCAGCTCAGAAAATTGTGAATTTACATATAGATATTTATGTATATATTTGATGCATTAGTAATAAAAAGGACTGTGTCATTGGGAAACAAAATACATATATTATTCTGGCAGTGAAAACAGTGATAATAGTTTGGTAATGGTTCGACAAGGCCAAGTTTCGTATACTTTTATTTGGCTTGCATTTTAAGTGATATATTCATTTGGGCGGGTCTTTGAGTTGAAGTAAATAATAAGTGTAAATAACTATAAAAATGTCGGTTAATAAGGCTGCTAACTTGCGTTCCCAATATGAAGACTTGTGTAGGGAACTTAATATGGATCGGGAAACAGAAGATATGTCGTGGAAAATGTTCGAGGAGGTGTTGCAGCGGTCAACATTAGAGGTACCAATTCAACGTTCTAAATCAGGGAAATGAACATTGTTTCTCATGCTCATTTTATAAATAGGGTGAACCTTTACATTGGTTTTGTTGTGCTTTGTATGCTGCGTGTAGATTATCTTACACACCTACAGTGGGTGAATCTAATGCAATAGTTATGGGCAATTGCATTTCTCTTAACAAAATGCTTCGTTGTTGTGAAATAAGGTATAGTACTTAATTAAACTTACATTTCAAACTGTTTTTTTATTATCATTTAATTTCTTTAATAGTATATCCGAATTTATATTGAAAATAAAAGTTTGGCATGAAATGGCTAATTTACCATGCAGTTTTCTACGTCAAATCGAAAGATTGGAACGAACTCCTGGGATAACATTTCATCTCTACTGTAGATACAATGATATTTTCGAAAAGTTATTCATTTCATCTCCAAATGATAAAAAAAATACAAAGTACAGGTATTTATGCACAGTAACAAAATTTAACTAAAATAATAAAACCTAATAAGAATAATACATTAAATTTAAGAAATTTTAATTATTTTGGAATATACTACATTAAATTTTATTTGTTACAAATATTTTTAGGTTTAGAATTATGTTAAGGTTTAAGAGCCAAAAAAATAATAATTCACAATTCAATGATTATTGTGTAAATTTCCACTTAAGGCTTCTAAAATTATTCATTATTTCTTCGCATGTTGTTCAAGTAAATGTGGAGCTTTTTCAATATAAATAATTGTCAAGATTCGTATAAATAAATTTTTATGACAACGTAATGCAAAAAAAAACCCATTAGAGTTCAGCAAGGAAGAATGTTGTTCGAGTAATTAGAGTTTGTAAAAATATTACTAACAAATTGCATTTAATTTTTATTTTAAGGTCTGTTGCAAGATGTTCGTCAAAGAAGCTATATGATTTATGTTGGTGTCTATATTTATGTGCAAAGAACGAAGAACCTAGTTACAACATGGATATTGTGACGTCCTTTCATTTGTTGCTTTGTTGCATAGATCTGATATACATAAATGTTTTAGGAGAAAATCGTATAGATCTCGTCAATCGGAATTTTGTAGGTTTCCCGGAAAAATGGGGCACGTCCTTATATGATTCCCAACAACTTCACAACCATTGTATAATAGGAGCGCTCTGCAATTTAGCTGGCGCTTTGCCTAATGATGCAAAAGACATGAAAGAAAATCACTGTAAAAGAATTTTTACGAAGTTTTTCAAAATAAAGGTAAAGATATATTTTACATCCATATGAAATATAAAAATAAATGTGTGAATATATAATTCTGAGTAGATATATGTACTTTTGTAAACAAAAAATAAGAAAAACAAATTTTACAATTAAAAAAAAAAGATTTCTTAAAAATTTTGCACTTATATTCTCTAAAGATAGTTCATTTATTTCAATTGAACGTACAGAAAATTTCATATTACAATTTATGTTAAAGAATGATACTAATAACTAATTCAAATTACTGCTTAATTATGGAACACTACATAATTTTTTTAATTTTGCAAATTAATTCTAGATTATACATTATTTAAGAAAGTAAATTATTAATTATCGTATTTTTTGTGGTAAGGTATAACAATGGTATCCAAAAACTGGAAAAGCGGATCGAGAGTTACAACCATCACAATAAAAATTTGCCATGAATATATGGAATATATTATATACATATATTCACTACAACTCTTCAATATGCGAATAAATTGTTCGGGCCGGATTCTATTATAGCATATTGCTGCCATACAAGTTGATTAGATTTTGAAATCGTTCTGTCATCTGTGGCAAAGCGTATTTTTTAATGTAGAAAACTTGAATTATGACCAGATCATAAATTTTAGTACGGCACTATTTCTGAAATCCTTACTTTTTCAGCAATCTTTCTTGACATAAATTAAATTTTTTTATTTTTATGCTGCCATATATGTATGTATATACTGTAGAGCGGATTGATTTACAGGGATCCAAATAACTGAAAAATCGCGAATGCTGGAAATATTCTAAGGATCATTCTGAACAACTTTGTCAAAAAGAATATGGGTCTAAAACCGGTTTCGGGCCGGCGATTTTTAAGTGAATTTGAATTTTTTCATATAAAAATTTATTCGTCAATTTTTTTGAAATCTGCTTGAAACTATTGATCATTTGTCATGTCTAGAATAATTCTGCAAACTTACGTGCTCTTAGCCTTTTAATTAAAGGCAGGCTACCGGAAAATAAGATAACTTAATTATCGGTTGTATGGGAGATATGTGTATATAGTTGTCCGATCTGGCCAAACCTGACAAATGATTAATATAATCTTGAAAAGTGGCTATGTATTAAATTTCATTCAGATATCTCAAGAACTGACAAAATTTTAAAAATAAACTTCACTTAAGGGATCGTCTCAGTGTGACTCTCCGAAACATCGCAGACTTGCGCCATTTTTTTTAATGTTAGAATCAACTTTTTTTAAATAAATACATTCATGGCGAATACAAAATTATATTTTTTATATTTATTTATTGGGTGTATAATAGTTAAATAAATTGTTGAGATGACATGTAAAAAAAGTTTCTATACGATGTCCACGATTGCGGCCATATTTTTGGTCTAAAACAAAAATTTCAAAAAGATTATTAATCTGTAGGAAAGTCGCTATCGCGCTATGTAAGCTTTTTTTTTTTAAATTAGACAAAATGGCGGCGTTTTGAACAAAAAGTATCGAATTCTGCCCTTTTTTGAAAATTTTTCGTAAAAAAAAGAAACAAAAAAATAAAAGCTTCCATAGCGCGAAAGCGAATACGTTAAAAATGTTCTCTCCAAATTAGAACTAGATATCTTTAAAACTCTTCCTTTCAGAAAAACAGTTGCAGTGTTCCCCACTCTGTTCGTAGCGACCGTAATAAATAGAATTTCGATTTCAAAAATTGAGAGAATATTTATTATAGTGTATACTATCCGATAAAGAAACAAAAGAAAAATCGCTTCGATCCCTTAAAAAATCGCTGGCTCGAAACAACCTTTAGACCTATATTCTCTTAGGAAAAGATGTTCAGAATGATTCGTAGAATATTTCCCACGTATGCGATTTTAAAGAAAAAAATAGTCGACCCGCTCTAATGTATGTACATTTGTATATGTAATTTAGTGTACCCTTACTTAAAATTTTTAATTGCAGACAATACATGGAGACGAGAATACGTTTTTGGGAATCATTTCTAATGAAAACTTCGAACGAAATGTAAAATCTCTAAATAGTGCTTATGAGCAGTATGTACTCAGTGTTGGGGAATTCGATGAAAGAATCTTGCTTAGCAATCCTAATTATAGGAAAGGCAGTTCAGGTGAGTGAAATTATAAAAATGATTACTGAGATATATATGTATATGTATACAGTGGTGGCCTTATAATTAGAAATGATATGTTATAAAAAAAACTAAACACTGTATACTTTTTTAAGACGCGCACTGTAAATTATAAGCCCCGTTATTCGTAGTGTAGACTATGAACGTTATTGTTAAATAAACATGTGACTATTTGCTGATTCGTTATTAAAAAAATTAAAATTATTTCCCGGTTTGTGTTTCTTGGCTGGCCACGCAATTAGAAACGCGCAGTTTTTTCTTTTGATTCTCGGATTTTTTGAACTTAGCGATAAATTGAGTATACCTCAATTAAACAACGTTCAATTAAAAACATGTACTCCCGAAATGAGAGAGTTAATTGTAAGGTGCTATCAAAAGGAAAAATTGTCAATGTCAGCCATCGCACAAAGCTATTCATTTGTATAAAAAACAAAGAAATTTGAAACCCCTACCAGAAAGTTCAGACCTAGAAAAAACACTCTAGTAGAATACCGGGTAATTTGTAGGACGACCAAGAATAACCCTTTCATGACTTGGCGTAAAATAAAGGCTGAAGTTGAACAAGAAGTTAATGTAGAAATCTCAGCTCAAACGATAAGAAGGCGTTTACAGGAGTCGGGACTGCATTGCGCAAAAAAACAGCGCTTGTATCAAAAAAATATTAAGAAGCAATTACGATTTTCAAAGGAAATGCTGAAGAAAAGTCCGCAATACTGGAATAGAATTCTCTGGAGTGACGAATCTGGGTTCAATTTATTCCAGTCCGACAGAAAATCGTATGTAAGACGTTCTCCCAACATGGCGTTAAATCCCAGATACACTGTGAAAACAGTAAAACACGGTGGCGGATCTGTCATGGTTTGGGGAGCCTTTCCTCTCGTGGTGTTGGCCCAATTGTGCGTGTTCAAGGAATAATGGACCAACATCAATATAAAACCATTCTGGAGAATGTAAAGGAACCTTATTCCTTTGAAAATATGCCAGTCCATTACATTACATACACGATAATGACCCAAAACACACTTCAAGGTTAGTGAAAAGCTGGCTTTCGGATAAAAATATTGATGTTTTGGATTGGCCTCCGCAAAGTGCTGGTCTAAACCCAATTGAAAACCTATGGGAAATTGTAATACGAGATCTTGAGGACATAAAAACGCGAAATAATGGCGAGTGGTTTCAAATGGTTCCACAAATTAGGAACAGCAATATAAGTGCAAACATGCCAACAATCCAATCCAATCCGAAGTTGACCGCGAAGGCTAGACAATGCTGTTAAAAATAAGGGGTGTCCAATAAAATACTAAAAAATTTAATAAATTTTTTCAATTTTATATAAATATTTTTAAGTTCTTACTGTCGTTTCTAATTATATGACCAAACTGAATTTGGTGTTCTTTGTGTTTACCTCATTTTCTTAAAAATATAATTATTGCTGTTGTTTTTTTATGTAAATCTATATAAATAAAAATGAACCGCCAAAATGTATGTACGCTCATAACTCAATAACGCCTGGACCAATTTGGCCAATTCTTTTTCTTAAATGTTCGTTGAAGTTCAAAGATGGTTTTTACGGCGAGAAAAATTTCCGGAAAACCCCTAAAAACAGCCTTTTTCTTTTCCCCATACAAACGTTACATACATACATACATATGTACAAAGGAAAAATTATTGAAAATTATTCAGTGAAAACTTTATGTGTGTTTCAGACGAAGTGATCAATTACTGATTGAAATTCGTTACGAAGCCACGAAGAGGTCGCGCTAATATTTGTCGGCGTTATTTTTGCCATCAACGTATGGCAGCCCAAAGAAAGGCAAGAAGTACTCCCAAAATGCGATGACATACGTGCGGAATTATGGATCGCGGTCAATCAGCTAGAGATCGTAACGATATCACAGCACGACTTTTTTAACAATAGCTGCGATGTTTGACGGTCTTTATCTTGAAGCAACCTATGGTATATATGGTGCTGTTAGATGCTGAATGTATTCTGTTGCGTGTTGCCGCACGCACACATTCTTCTTTGGATGCGGATGGTGATTACACCAGATCAAATTGATGAAATCATTTCAGCGGAAATTCCTGATTCAGAGATAGATCCAGAATTATACGAAGTGGTGAAAACCAATATAGTTCATGGACTTTGGGAACCTTACAATCCCACTTTGGTTTGTATGTCTGACAATAAATGCACGAAACACTACTCATGTGCTTTTCTTTCGGAAACGGAAATGGGAAATGATGGATATTCACTGTATCGGCATCGCTCACCAGACGACAATGGCAGAACATTTAGCATTTAGAGGCGTGAATATCGACGTTAACAACACATCGAAGTTGAAAACATATGGATCGTACCATATTCGCCACTTTTGTCTAATTCACATTCAAAACTCATGTCAATGTTGAATATTATAAATTGGTGAAATTGATCAAATACGTTTGCAAGTACGTCACCAAAGAAAGCAACATAGCGGTTATTGGCCTTGAGCAATATGAGATCAGCAGTATCAAATGGGTCGATATGTGAACCGCAATAAAGCGCTTTGTGTATGCCAGCAGTTGCGTTTGCTGGAACATGCTAATCACTGGAAACAGACGAAGGACAATGCAATAGTTACTTCGCATTCCACTGAAGTTCGCATAGTTTTCGTGAAGATCATTTCGACATATCAGCCTTCAAATTCGCGTTAATTATGGGATACGAAAAAATGACATTGCCGATGACATTTTGCATTGTATTCGCTAAGAATCGGAAATGGGCAAATTTCGGTTGATACTTCCAGTGGTTTGATATCAATTTCATATCCCTTTTGTCAATTTACTTCAACGGGAGATGAACTCATCACGAATGTTTATCCGCACATTATCAAAATTATCGTAACTGCAATTGCTTGAGTGCACGCGCAACTTTAGTTGCCAAAAATACCGATGTTAATGACTTAAACTGGAAGATTCAAAGTCAAATTCCGGGAGGTTTGCGCTCATATAAATCGATCGATCGTCTTGACAAGAAAGACGAAACCGTAAATTATCCAGTGAAATTTCCAAATTCTTTGGAGAGCCTTGGTATCATTTGCTTCTCAAAGTTGGATCTGTCATTATTATGTTTCACAATCTTCATGCGCCGAAACTGTGTAATGGAACCCGACTAATTATGACGCAGTTATCGAATACAAGGGACAGCCATTTCATTTCAAACGTATTCAATTTCCAGGGAAAATTGGCCAGATATATGTGGCGTGTTGACGAGTTGGAAACGAATCTTCTTTGTATATTTACGCACCAGAACAGAAATCAAAAAAATTATGTTTATTAAGCTGTGCTACATTAAAAAAATGTAGAAAAATCGAAATTAAATCATTTTCGACACAATATAATTTCAACTTTTTTTCATTTCAAAGCATATAATTTCACGCAGGACAACGGCTGCGGGGTCAGCTAGTCTCAAATAAAATGTGTTACTTTGTTGATTCCAATTTATAGTTTTAATGTGGCAATCTAAATTTTTAAAATAAATGAAGAAAACTATATCCAGCAAAGTCGTTTCTAATTATAAGAACACCACTGTATGTATGTGTATGTAACCTAATTGAACTGTTTTACAGATGCTGGTGTGGAAGGTCATTCTGTAAGTAAAACGCGTTTCTTTTGGTAGAGTCGTATTAAACTATGTTATATTTTGTTTTGAAAGGTTACAAATCCACAGACGCCTTACACTCGTAAACATATTTTGCCAAACAAAGAAGATGTTCCAGAACCGGTAGCCAGTGCAACTAATAATGTAAAGAAACTTAAAGATATTGCAAAAATTTCCGGACCATCTGATTTTATAAGGTATCCTTTTTACATTAAATTATATTTAAATTACTCATTATAAAAACAAACATAAATGTGTCTATGTGCTAAATCTGCTACTCTTTTTTTTTGATCATATGATTATGAGTTCCATAATTCTGAATAGTAACTCTTTAACCCCTTGACGTATTTCCACGAGTCTGATTCGTGGTACAATTTCTGTGCCTAACATGATTATCACGAGTCTGACTCGTGGTGTGTAGAAGTGTACATTTGATGAAAAGATAATTGAAAATTTCCCGTTATTTTCAGCTAATAATGTAAACAAAAAACATTGTTGCAGTTTAGTTTATCTACTGCAGATTATCCATATTTTTGGTTACGCATACTATATTAAAATAACTGACTTTTAAACATTCAATACTTAATAAGGGCATTAAGCTTGTTAGCTCTCAATTAGTAAAAGTTTTTAATAATTTTCCATTTAAAATTAATACAATGATGCATCACATGACAAAACATTTCATCAAATAGATCTATATTTCGTGTTTTCTTAACTTTGAACTTTAACAGCTGATCGAGTTCAGGAGGTTTTGACGTTTAGCAATTGCTCTCTCACTTCCAATGGGCGATGAGTTGGACATCTCTTTATCTCTGGCAGAGCCATAGCAGAACAATGTAAAAGTATGTGCTCTGCTCTGCTCGGAGTTTTGTTAGGTAAAAAACTATAGCTGTAGCAATAGCTAAAAATGAAGTGCTCTGCTCTCATACCGCTCCCAATTTTTTGCTACCGCTACACCATACCGTTTACTCGATCGTGAATTCCGAAGAACAGATTGTTCATGTTGCATCAAATCAGTTGACGCTGGTCGGTATGATCGACTTGATTGAACGACTGATCTGAATTATCATACTCATTGCAACTCTCTGATGTTTAATATATGCCTATTATAATTATTAATGTGAAGGTAAGTTTTTTACTGGATGCTTACATAAATGACATAATACATAGCACATATGTAAATGTATGTATGTATGTAAGTACATACCTTTGTATTTTTCACCATCAACATGTATACGGACTACAATTTCGTTGTATAAAGTCGAAAGCGTACGCGGCAACATTCGCTCTTCAATTGCAACTTAGCACTCAACTAACTGAACTAAGCAACTCATTTCTAGAACTTACCAAGTAACATTAGAAATTCAAATACAAAATGTCTGGTTATGCAAGCGAAAAAACAGTTTTACTAAAGTAATTTTTAAATTTTGGTATAAAAGCACCACTTTTTTACCTTTATAATTTCCAATAGACAGTTCCGAAACTCGCACTCGTTTGCGTATTAGCGCTGCATGCCGCTCCTACCTAACTTATATTTCATTTTCAAGATAATTTTTTGAATTGGTAGGAAATGATCTTAGTTGTGATCAGTGACTGTGCATAAGACCAATATTGGCACAAAAAAATTAAGTGGTTAATAGAATCAATACCGATATTTTGAAAGGGGTGCAAAGAGAAATGAAGAAGTACCCTATTTTTGAATGCATACAATCCTGGATACAAAATTAAATGCTTCATGTAGTTTTTAAATTCAATGCGGGGAACTATCTCTTAACTTACAATATGAAATACATATGGGCCATTGCATCAATTGGCGACATGGTTTTGTACCCTTATTCCGATCAAACAAAAAAATTACTATTTCTTAACGACCTGAAAATGGAGTTCACAAAATTTTGAAGTTATACAATTTTATGTAAAAAAATCTCAGCTTTCTGATAAAAATATTTTCAAAATCCAAAAAAAAAAAAACAAATTATTCTTAGGCTTGCCTTTTTTCAAAATAATTACGTAACTTATCGTGTTATATGAGTTCCAGTTATGAAAATTAATAAACAACTTCAATCATGATTTTATCGTTGATACATGAGCATATTGAACGGTATAGGAATACAAAAGTATTTTGTTGCTTCAAGATTTTTCGTTGAAAGCATATTATATAATTACAGAATTTCGACAGTTAAAGCTTTAGAGTTAAAATTAAAAATAAAACACCTATTGCGGTTTCAACCCGAATTGAAGTTAAGGCCATTCAACTTCAGATCAACCAAACTCGTTTTTGGTATTGCGAAGTTCAACTAAGTTCAGTCGAAGTGTGATTGATGTTGGCAACCTAAATTGAGAGATAGTGAAACAGCTGAAAATTTTTAATCGACACATTTAAACAAATTAATTAAAATAAGTAAAAAAATGACATACGTTTTGATTTACTACTGTGATCAAATTGAAAGGTGAATTTTGTCCATTTCGTCTCCTTTAAATTAATCCCCTCCCTCTGCAATATACTTATGTATGCCAACAAATTTTCCAGTCGTCATATCATTTGGAAAAATCCTCCGTCGTGATGGCCATCAGAGTCTTCTTCGATTCATCTTTTATATCTTCAATTAAGTCAAAACGGTGTCCTCGGAGTGGTCATGTGAATTTGCTGAGTAGCCAGAAGTTACACGAAGGCAAATCAGGCGAATGCGGTGGTTGCGGCACGATATTAGTTGAAAATGTGGCGAAATGATCACGAATAATCAATGCAGTATGAGATGGTGCATTATCGCACTTCTTTGTTCAATAAATTCAGGCATAGTAAAAATCGAAGAAATCACTTTTAGAGCTTCACAAAACGACTAACGAAAAGGTCATTGTATAGGAAATATGTCCAAACATCTTCGAAATATTCTATCGAGTACTTTCATCACGAAATCGCCCAATTTTTCATGGTTTACACTGGTATATCCCCTTAAAGAGTTGAAGTTTATTTGTATGCTAGTACCAAAATAAGTTGAAGTCCGATCATACTTCAACCGTAATTTAGCTCTTAAATAAAAATTGCGTAAAACATAAAATTTTCATAGCTAATTTCAAGGTTATACTAGAATATTAATTTAAACATATATTGTGTACTCTTCTCTCTTTTTCTACAGGCAAGCTGGTGTGGAAACTTTAAACAGGATTTATGAAAAATTGAATAAAATGCAAAATGAATTCACATCTGCTTTAAATAATGCAGACGTCGGTAACCGGTTTAAGACAGCAGAATCGTTATTTTTTTATTTATTGGATAAAATTTTACGAGTAGAAACTAGAACGAAACCTAATATAAATATCAAAATATTATTAGGCACTGAAACTTTCATAACAACGCTCATTGTATGCTGTGTTGAAATTGTGCTTGATGCATATCAATCTCAAAAGAAATTTCCATGGGTGTTAACGTGCTTCAACATATCTGCATACCATTTTCATAAGATTATAGAAATAGTTGTAAGAAGTCATGATGAACTACTGTCGCGTCCATTAATTAAACATTTAAATTACATTGAAGAGACTTGCCTTGAATCATTAGCTTGGAAAAGTGAATCACCTCTTTGGGATATCATTAGAACTTCTGCGTTGCCAACTTGGTCTGATGTAGATGTTGATAATTTAGCAAAACGAAATCAGTCTCAGAGTAAGTTTTTAAATATTGTTATGTGACGGGTGATCCAAGTGGAGGTACTTTTTTCAACTTTTTTTTTTTTGACAACCACTGTCAGGTTGTTTTTGTTTGGTATTGTTTGGCATTTAATCATGGAAAGACTTACGCCTGAACAATGTTTACGAATCGTTCAACTTTATTACGAAAATTCACGTTTCGTAAGGAATGTGTTCGCGCGCTTCGTTCAACTTATGGTCGACCGAATAGACCATGTACAGCAGGCAGTGAAAAAACATAGCAGTGGTAGCTGAGAGTGTACACGAAGACCGTTGAGAGTCGATTCGGCGCCGTTCGCAGCAACTCGGATTGACATATGGAACGACTTAGTGCATTTCACATCGAGATGTTAAATTCGAAACGTATATAAAGCGGCTTGTGCAAAACTGAAGCCGCTCGACCTTCCCAAGCAACATCGCTTCGCTCTATGGGCTCTTGAAAAGTTCTAAAAAGATACGATGTTTTCGAAATTTTGTTCAGCGATGAGGCCTATTTCTGGCTCAATGGGTATGTAATTGCCACATTTGAGACGAAGAGCAATTTGAAAAGATTTAAGAGCAGAAAAGAAAAAACATCGGTTTGGAATGGGTTGTGGGCCGGTGGAATTATCAGTCCATATTTCTTCAAAAATGACGCCGTTGAGGACGTGACCTTCAATGGCCACCGTTATTGCGCCATGACCGACTATTTGATGCCGGCGACATTTGGTTTCAACAAGACGGCACCACTTCTCACACTTCAAATCAATCAATGGATTTATTGAGAGAACACTTCGGTGAGCAGATAATTTCACGTTGTGGTTGGGTCGATTGACCACCATGATCGTGTGATATAACAGGCCTTGGGTGAACCATCAGAAACGTAGCCGCGCCCAACATTTGGAAGACATAATCTTCAAAGAATAAATGCCAAAAATTGTTCTTTCAACTAATAATAATAACCATTCCCCATTAAATTTGAAGTTTCTGTATTTTTTCTTTAAAAAAGTACGAAACTTCGAAATGGATCACCCGTTATATTAATATGTTAGTCGCTTATTTATTGTTACATATTATATTAAATTGCAATTTATGTATTATTTAAATCATAATGACAAGGGTTGAATTGTAAAATACGCATCTAGCTAAAGGGTCGCCTAAAATTACACTTTGTTTTGATTTAGCGGCAATTAACTTTGTATACTCTTTCAACCTGTTGCTACAGAGTATAGTTTTGTTCACCCAACGGTTGTACGTGTCACCTAAAACTAAGCGAGATAGATATAGAGTTATAAATATATGTATAACTGATCAGGATGAGAAAAGTTTAAATCTGGGTGACTGTCTGGCCGTCCGTGCAAGCTGTAACTTAAGTAAAAATTGAGATATATCATTGATGAAACTTGCCATAAAGTGCCAAAACTAAAGAATACATTAATATAAAAAACTGTAATTTGGCACAGGGGACCGCAGTAGCAAGAGGCACCTATGAGCAAAAAATTTTGATAAAGTAGGCGTGACCACGCCCTCTAATAATTTAGTCTACATTCCTCCTAAACCTCTAAAACTACAACAACCAAATTTACCCAGCTCAAATATAATAAGAAGTCCTACCGACAGTATGAAAATGGATGAAATCGAATGATAACCCAGCTCACTCCACTTATAACGTTTCGGGTAAAAACTACTAAAAGCGCAATAAATAATACTAAATATGTCAAAGACGTTAAAACTTTCCTCCGAAATGAAAAGGATTTATGGAAGCCGGGGTGAAAATTGGACAATGGTCGTACTACTGATTACAACCGCGCCTACTTCCCATATAACACAATTTTAAATTCCATTTGATTCTTTCACTTTCCAGAATAATAATTTCCACTAATAATTATTTTAAAGCAAGCCATCCAAACAAAACTGTTCAAGTCTTTTGACTTTTGTCCGAAAATATCGGTCAATGTATGGGATATGCAATTGCAATTTGCAAATGCAGAGTATCTCTGTGTATGCAAAATGGGCGGAATCGGGTCAATACTTCCCTGACCCCTCATATATCTAATAAGATTTTCGAACATGTCTTTACTCCATGTGATTGTATATAAGATAGCTTAATGAAACCCAGGAAACAAATTTTTGGTATATGGCATATAAAAATAGATAAAATCGGGTCGATACCCCAATTCCTATATACTACATAGTATAATGATTTTCGTTTTTCTAACAAACTTAAAAAAAATTGCTTGGATTCCGATCTTCTTTTTGACGTTTTACATTTTGAGGTATTTCCCTGTTTCCTGCAAGTTGCAAGAGTATAAAATGTTCGGTTTCACCCGAAGTTATTCCTTTAAAAGTTAGAAATTATAAGTGTAAACTTAAAAATAATTTCGGATATAGTCGGTGATAGAAAATAAACTCGCATATTGCTATCATATATTCTTATATACTTTTTATAGAATATAGAACATAATTAATCGATTTTTTATGTAAGTTCAATTTGTTCTTTCAATTTTAGTACAGCAGTCTCCAAATTGCTCAGCATATGAAACCTTTAGTTCTACAATTGTCAATGAGTCGACCCGGAGAGATCTCTTTAATAGCGCGAGAGGTGAAACTTACAATTTTCAATTTATTTGCGAGTAATAAGTTTTAAATTTTAGAAAGCTCTAACGCAAAAGAAACTATTGTTAAAAAACAGGTTGATGGATCAAGGCGCACCGCGTCATTGACAATATTTTGTAGGAAAGTATGTTAATATTAAATGCTATTTTTGTAGTTTAGTATTGAGCTTTTTTAATTACAGTTCTATAAACTTGCATGGATTAGGTTGAAAGAGTTGTGTCGTGAACTTATGTTGGCAGAAGAACCACATTTGAATAAGTTGTGGACACTTTTTGAATATTCAATTACCCAAAGAACTGAGTTGATGCAAGACCGTCATCTGGATCAAATGATAATGTGTGGAATTTATTTATATATAAGGGTTCGTATATATATATATATATACATATAAATCTTACAATTTCCACCTTTTTTTTTATAGGTGCAAGATATAAAATTTAAGTCATTTACGGATATAATGAAATTTTACAGAAAACAACCTCAAGCACAAAGTCGCACATACAGAGAAGTTCTTATTGAAGCAGCAGAAGAAGAAAGTAAGTCAGAAAAATGCATAAAGAGTCTTGTAATTTTCGAGTTATTTGTTTTCATTTGAGACGATACATTCATTTACAAAGTATATGTGAATATTTCTTGTTTACTATATGCTCTTATTATATACGGAAAATAGTGTAGTTGTCAGTGTACCAGTCAAATAAATATTTTGTATTATTTAGCATCCAGCAATAGAGATGACGGCGTTTGTTTCGGATTCGTGTCAAATTTTATCAGTGTGTTCAGTAAGATTTGTCATTTCACCATGCCACGTTTCACTTTGTACAACGCTTAGAAATTGTCCAAGATTTTTACTACACTTTATCCGAAAATTCTGGCTTAACAACAAACAATATTGGCGCTTTTAAGCCTTATATGTTTTAGGAAATGCAATTGCATTCCTAAAAATTTACCGAAAAGTGCAGATTTGGATGAAGAAGCATAATCGAAATGAGACAGGAAATGCCATTACCATCAAAAGCGAGCGTTATCTTAAATCAAAGGTTTAAACCAATCAACCAGCAACGCTCGTGAATAACTTTCAGCGCACTATAGCTGTAATATTGCACCGGGTCATGGTGGCCATTTGTCCATTGACAATTTTGTTTTCAAATCATAAATGGCATAAATTGCCTGCATAACAAAAAAACAGAACCCATTTTGATAAAATTTGAGTGTTTTACCTATACCTATAAAAGTATTCAGCTACATGAATATAAATATTAAGAAAATTCTTCACAACCAAATTAAAAAAATATATATATTGACGAATTTAAGTAATTAAAATAAATAAAAAATACAAAATTCAAATTTTAAATGCCGTTTAAAAATACGAAAACCCCGGTACCCGCCTATTGCCATGATTTGTGGTAACCGTTAATATTTGTTAAAACAAATAAAATGTATACATGTTTCGGTGAGTTTGGCTTTTTTTGTTATGTTGATATGCCGAAAATAAAATAATCGTTCCGTTTGTATATAATATATTTTCAATAATTCAATCCCAGTAATTTTTGGGTCAACAAAAAACTGTGAAGAATCTATATTTTATAATTATTAAAAATTTTTACGGACTCGCGACGAATTTTATTGCAATGAATTGTATTTTATTTTCAGATGGATCACATGCTAAATATCGCGATATAATATATTTTTATAATAACATATTCGTTAAGAATTTAACCCCTTACGCACTTAACTTTAGTGGGAGACAACAAGCGGTAAGTTATGCATTTAGTTATATCGAATAAACTAAAATATTCAAAATTTCAGCAGCAAAATGTGCCCTTGTCCCCACATCCCACGGAGAAGCAGTCATATCCGCGAAAATTATCTAATAATCTTATAACAGTGTCGAGAATGGAAAAATCCGAGCATTCACATTCACCGGTTCTAACATATGAATTTTCTAAAAGTCCGGGGAAAGTAAGTTACTGTTATGCCTTAAAATAATTTCGATACTATCTATCTCTTATTTTTTCTACTAGAACCTTGAGGAACTAAATTGTGTTATACGTAGAGGTAAAAGAAATTTACCTTTTACTGATTTCGATAGCAGTGATGGACCTATCATTGAAAGTAAAATTCCGAAGAAAACGCCAATATATTTAGAAAAATATAGAGGAGTTTTACAAGATAGACAAGAAGATATAAAGTGAATGTAATTTTAATTAATATACAACTCGATTCAGTCAACTGATTTGTGGTTCTTGCAGCAATTTGCTGAAATAGCTGATATAAAACGATGCAAATGAAAGCTTAAGAAGAAATTCCTCAATTACTCAAAATATAAATAAGAGACAATATATACATATATATACTATATATACAAACATTACGATATCAACTTATTATGAATATAATTTTAATTGGAAAAAATATTTGGTAAGTTATTTTTCCAGCTAATAAAGTGGATAATTTAAAGTTCACTTGTCATTAGACATGACAGCAGAACAGTCGTATCTTAAAAAATAAATTAAACGTGAATCGATAAATGAGATATACTTTGAACGAAGTGTTCTGAAGAAAATGAACCAAACTAGTGGGAATAAGTACAGGATAAATATTGGAAAATATAGCTAACAGCATTTTTTAATTTTACAAGCATAATCAAAACTAAACAAAATTAGATATAAGTAACGTATATAAATTTATGTACAAATTGCATGTACTTTAGTAAGATTCGCTTTAGTTGTCGATGCAGTTCATGTCAATAGTATTAGCTATTTATAAATAACGATGTTTACATTTGATGTTGTACAAATATATTTTTTATAATTACTAAGGCCTTATTATTTTTCAGTCTTTCCCTTATTTCTGATTTCCCTTTTTTGTTAAAAAGGGTGGTAAAAACCTAAGAGAAAATTTTGAATCGATTTGATGTGGTAACTATTTTAAAATAAATTAAAATAATATCAAAATAGAATATTTTGGATTATAGAATCAATTTGTTAAATATGGGATGGTATTAAAAAAAATTAATCAACTTTTTTTTTTGGTATTACGCTTTTAAACTCTGTGCCATTAACATTGACTAGAGTAACACAAAAATGCTTGCACAAAACTATTTTATTTATCATTTTAAACTATTTTAATCACTTATTTTGTATAAATACATACAAAAGAAAAATTTTTTGAACTTGTTAGGAAAATCCCGAAACTGGAAAAGGAAAACTGATATTTGGATATAGTAAAAATGGGACGGTGGAAAGTGTTTGGAACATAAACCCAGCAAAAAATACTATTTTGTTTATAATTTAAAACTATTTTAATCAGTTATTTTGTACAAATTCATATCTAGAAAAATTTGTTGTGCTACAAGCTACATTTTCTTGGAATTATACTTTTTGTGTTAAATAAAATTATTTTTAGAATTCCATTGCGACTAAATACCGTAGGATGGAGTCATGTGTAAAAGTTCACGCAAGTGAGGAAAATTCTCAGAGCGCCATTTACTTGGGCATGGCCAAAAACGATTCTTTTACAAAAGGCTCAAGCAGCTCATGACTTCCGTTTTTAGACTAATGTCCTGTTTCACAGTTCATACTTAAGTTGTGCTTAAGATAAAACAGGAAAATAGTGTTTTACAGTTCATACTTAAGTACTGAAAATGGGAGACTTAATCAGTGCTTAAGTAACAGCTGATTTTTGTTTGGAAATGTTTTGAATTTTCAGTTATTTGTTAAAAGAAAAATAATAAGAAATAAGAAATTATTTTTTGTGATAAAATATGGAATCGGTTTGGGATTTCCACCAGTTCCAATAGGTGCTCCGACTCGCTAGCGGTGAAATTCGGGGTTCTTTTTTTGTTCTCGTCCATTTTTAATATAACTCTCCTCGCAAATTTATGTATTGTCTGTTATAATTTAAATATTTCAAACATATTTTTATGAATGACATTTGTAAAATACATGTTGCCCATAACGTTGTCATATATCATAATGAAATTTTATGAAAATTGCATTGACTGTGAAGCGCAAACGACTACTCAGTCTGCAACAATGCTTAGCTAAGATTTTATTTGGGCACAACTCAAGTATGGACTGTGAAACCGGGTATAAGTACCCTTTGGGCAGCCTAAAAACATCTGTACCCAAGGTTGACTCGCCACTTAAAAAAACACTTCCTCAATGAAAAGTAGAAAACAGCCTCGAATGAGAGACCCCATCTTTGAATGACAACCACTGCAAACGTATTCAGCAGTACGGTCCGGTCCCTTATTGAGAAGGTGCGGTTGCGTACCTGGTTGATGTCCTCGTAAGAGTAAAAGCTGACATCACCGTCGTCCAAGAAGTGCGATGGAATGGACAAGGACTGAGACGAGTAGGTCCTTTTGGTATTTACTACAATGGTCATCCAAAGGAGCTCAAACTCGATGTGGGACTCGGGGTTGGAAAGAGACTCCGCTGCCGAGTCCTGGCATTCATCCCGGTGGATGAACGTCTAGCCACAATCCGCATCAAAGCCATTTTCTTCAAGATATCCACCCGCCTCTGTGTAGCAAAAAACGCACGTCAACAAACACAAGAAAGGTTCGACGTCGAGAACCTGCAATCACAACAGAGAACTGAACGATTTTATACTCGACTCGCACTCCTGCTCTCTGAGAGCACTCGTCAACAACTCGGTATAAGTGAACTGAGGGCCGGCATTTCAAGCTTCTTACGTACTTCTGCACACGAAATCATTGGTTTTCGGAAAACGCAAAAGAACAGCTGGTACGATGAGGATTGCCGTGTCGAAGTGGAGAGAAAACAGACTGCCGTGCGGGATAGGATAGATACCGAGAATTGAAAAGGAAGGCGAGACGCCTTTGTAAACAAAAAAAGAGAGAGGCCGAAATGAGTAAGACGAAGAGCTTGACAAGCTGGTCGACAAGGTCATCAAGGTTATTTACGAGAGTCGAGAGATTTGTTATATCGAAACTTTTACTAAAGCCAGTATATGTAACATCCGTGTCCATGTGTTCCCTAAAATTCAATGATACATCGTGCACAAATGCAAGTAAATTCGTTAGTGTAGATTTCCCTTTACAAAATCTATGCCGAGGAAAAGAAATTAGAGGAGAAATCGAAAAGGTTATATGGTCTGAAATGATAGATTCAAAAAGTTTAGATAATACTGATACTAGTACTGTTTTGTAATACCCCTATATTTTTCAATGTATATCTTAAATCCACTTTTACGCAAAGTGATTACAAATGACTGTTTCCATACTAAAGGAAATATGTGTACCTTGTTTAAAAGTGTAATTAAATATACTTATTAAAGCCAAGTAGATATATTTGGCATTATTCTTCAAGAATCATAAGAATATCATGTCTGGATTGGCACAAATAGTACAGGCATTGCGACGAGTCCGTCGGCGGAATGGAGGAAAAAGTGAGTGATTTATCAATGTCCGAATATTATGAGACAAAGCTTGATGAATATAGGCTATGTTCGTAAATGCATCATGACTTGCAGCATAAGCAACAGTAGCAACACTGCAAGTTTGACGTTTGATACTTCTTATACAATTTTTGACAATTTGCAGATACATTTGTTTGCATTTTTGAACGCGTATAATACTAAAATGGAAATTTTGCTGAAACTAACACTAGACGAAATTTTTGAGCAAAGAAATGATAGATTTTCTTTAAATTTAAGAAAAAGAAGGGTATTGAAATCAAAAAGAAAAATTTGTAGGTACAAATGTTTGTCTTTTAAAAGACAAAGTATTTATAGAACAAACTTTCGGGATTTTTAAGAAACAGTTTAAAATTTTAAATTATATTGAAGCTTCGAGCATTAAAGTCACATCTAATGTAATACTCGCTTGCGCTATCTTGCACAATTTTATCATAAACAAGGGAGGTTATTCTGAACATATTAACGATACAATAACACATGTCGATATGGAAACCAACAAAGAAATCGAAGGAATTCAAGATGCCCCCATTCGCCGTGTTGATTCAGATGATATCAATGGAATCGATAGAAGAAACTATTTTACCACTCTGTTTTTATCATAAAAAATTTACTTTACCTCACCTTCCTTTATTTGAATAATTTTTTTATTACTTTTTCTGATGAACTTCATTTTAATTTTTATTGTTTTCATTTACATTTTTAACTTCGGTCACAACTTTCTTCCACAATACATTTTTTTTCCTTCTACCCGATTTAAACTCGTCCTCCATATTCAACCGTACTCTCAGCAATAACTGTGTCTCCGCATTACTGAGATTTTCACTAAAAATTTAAAAATAATAATTTATACAATTATTATAAACATAATTTAACTTAATTTCAATACAAAAATTAAAATAAAACAGTTTTGCACTTACTTTTCGCCAGACATCGTAGTCAAACGCAGTAAACAATTTTTTGATAGAAATTATGAGTGACAGCTGATAGAAGTGTTGTCTTTTTGAACGCTTGATTATTGCAGTGCTGCAATATTGGCATTTCCGAACGTTCTGTTTGTTATGCAATCGTCATGATGCGCGTCATGATGCATTTACGAACATAGCCATATTGATGATATTTAGAATAAATAGGGTGAATGTAAGTTAACAACAATTGTATTCGTTAAAGTCGCGGGCGAATTTCTTCTCACCGAGAGTGCTGGATTTATCTACTTCAAAGCAAGATTAACCACTGTTGTGAACCAAACGCTCATTCGACATTTCCTTATTCAAACGACATAGTTGTGTTGAAAGCGGTAGCACCTATACAATTTGGTGAAAAAATTTGCATATTTTACTTAGGTGAGTGTCAGCTGGAATCACAACTTTTTTAACCAGACATATTTTGTTTGGTTAGGAAATGTTAATAATTAGGTTAGGTTAGATGGCTGATCAGAGAACGCACGTGGACTAATAGATGTAGTCCTTTGTGAAGCCATTGAAAATAGAACTTCCGTGTTCGGACTTAACACGTTGGCTGCCAATGTATCACCGGTGATCACAACAAAAAACTACCCCCAGGTGCCAGTGTATCACCGGTGATCACTGCAAATGCCAAGCAAAAAAATACATGTTGTGCTTTGAGTTACAACGGGATTTTTTTACCATGAATAAAAGTCATGCTCCCGACGCGTTTGAGAATGTTTTTTTGCTGTGATCACCGGTGAACACTTGCTGTTTGTTTTTAACTGTTATTTATTTTTTGCAATGTGTATCACCGGTGATCACATTGCGAAATGGAAATCAGTGTAAAGGTAGAGTTCATAGCAAACAGTTCAAGTATTCAGTGAGAAAGTGAAGTGAAGTTATAAAGTTATGAATTCCGAGGAAATACGGGAGGTGTTGGAATCAGCAGAAGATTCCAGTGATAGTGGACAAGATTTCAGTCCAGATGAAAAATCGTACATCCCAGATTCCAGCAGTGATACATCGAGTGATGACAGTTTCCTAGAAGACCAAGATGTGAGTTTTAGTAATATCGTAAATGAACATCAGACGGGAACTACGACAGAATGGGATTCGCCTGCCACCGGAGTGACTTTGAAAAATTTTGAGGGATGCATAAGTCTACCCTATGCTTCACAACATGATGCCGGCTCGCCATTTGAGTATTATAGAAAGTTTTTGACCGATGATATCTTGGATATTATTGTTGAAGAGACAAATAGAAATGCTAATTATCAAATATGTGGGATTAGTACACGCAGCAGCAGCAGGATGAATAAGTGGAAGGATACGAATCGTAAGGAGATCATGGGTTTCTTGCATAGTCATGTATATGGGTATGGTAAAATACCCTTCAATGGAGGACTATTGGAAAGCAGCTACGTTGTTCAAACATCCATTCGTCCCACACGTAATGGCTCGTAACCGGTTCCAGATCTTGATAAAATGTATTCACTTTGCAGATAACGCTCAGTTGTCTGAAACAGTGTCTAAAACTTGACAAACTCTTGCAGGAATCAAACGAAACCTTCAAACGAAATAAACAGCTGGAAAAAACCTTGTTATTGATGAAAGTATGATACCTTTCCGTGGTGGTTTACGATTTCGGCAATACCTTCCTGGCAAAGCACATAAGTATGGCATCAAGGTGTTCAAATTGGCAGATACAAAAGGCTACATATATAATTTGAAACTCTATACTGGAAAATCAGATACAACCACGGGGCTTTCTCTTACAACGTACACTTACGGTCGACAATTTTTATACTTCTATCGAATTGGGCAATGCTCTCTTAAATAGAAAAACGCATCTACAGGGAACTCTAAGAAAAAACCGGAGAGGCTTACCTAAATTTCTTAGGTCGCTGAAGAGAGGGGATAATGTTACTTTCGAAAGATCTGGAATCGTAGTCGGGTACTGGAGGGATAAAAGAGAAGTTCGTTTCTTGTCCACTGTAAACAACGGATCACTCGTACCTTCTGGTAAAAAGAATAGACTCGGCCAAGATGTTTTAAAACCGAATGTAATAATGGAGTACAACAAATGCAAACAAGGTTTGTTGAGAGCTTTAAAAATCTGTTTATTTAAATACGTAAATATTTATTGATTATTTCCCACTTTAGGAATAGATTTGTCTGATCAAATGGCTAGTTACTTTAGTCCTCTCCGTAAAACTATTCGCTGGTTTCATAAAGTTGCTTTTGATATTTTTTTAAATACGGCGGTTGTAAACGCATATATTTTGTATAACGAAAGTAATTCCAATATGAAAATATCTGACTTTCGGCAAAATATAATTCTAAATTTAAGTGGAAGAGATAACGCTTCACTTTCGCGAACACCTCCTCAAGGCAAGCACATTTTGACGACAGCAGTGGAAGTAACAAAGGACGGAAGGCGAAAGAGATATCGCTGCGGAGGCTGCTATTCTGAACTGAAGACTGCAACCTCTTCGTCAGCTGCAAGGAAGAAGGCCAAACTTGTATCCACATACTGCGGACAATGTATTCGGTCTCCATTCTTATGCCTCAATCATTTTCAGCAAATACATTGAATTTATATAATTTTTTTTTGTTTACTGGAATGAATTGCAGTTTCCTATTTATAATTGAGTATTATTTTTTTTAAGTTGTGTTTTACTATGAAATTAAATATTTTTTCTTTTAAAATTAACTTACGTCTTTCTTAAAACTCCTTCCGTTAAGGCCCCAGCCCCTAAATTCTAGAGTCCTAGGCGTGTATCACCGGTGATACATTGGCACCTGGGAGTAGTTTTTTGTTGTGATCACCGGTGATACATTGGCAGCCAACGTGTTAAAGATCGGCAAACCGCTTAGTAGCCAATACAAATTAGAAAGGTAGAACACAAGAGGATGCAGGAGCGCCGACCCGTTCCCAATCTACCGATAACGATTCTAGGGTGCCTTTCCTTGCTAGCTCATCAGCTTTGCAGTTACCTGCGATTCCGCTGTGGCCCGGCACTCATACAAGTCTTATAGTAAAAGCTTCCGCCGCCAGAGACAGTGACGCCATACACTCTTCGACCAACCCTGAACGCACTGTGAATGAGTTCAAGGCTTGTATCGCCGCTCTGCTATCTGAGTGAATGGTCACTTATCTGAAGGTAGACACTCTCCTGAACAGCAAATCTGCTGCTACCTTGATGGCTGCGACCTCAGCCTGGAAGACACTTCAATAGTCAGGAAGTCTGAAGCTGGATTTGATGGAGAGCTCCAGGCAGTAGACCCCTTCACCAACCTTCACCCCAAGCTTTGACCCATCCGTAAAGAAGCTTACTGCCCCTCTCCTCCAATGGCTTCTTCCCTCCCAAACCTACCTCGTTGGTATATTCGATATGGCGACTCCATGAACCAGATGATCCCGTATGCAGTCAAAGCTTGCGAGTGCTCAGATACACGCTGCTTCAGGAACCCAGATTCCCTGAGCCTAATATCCACCTTTGCGGCCATACACCTTCCGACAATGTCCACCGGCATTATGTTCAGAATTGCATAAAGTGCATTGGTTGGGGTGGACCTTAATGCACCGCACATGCTGATGAGCGCAGCCCGTTGAACGCTCTCAAGTTTCTTTGCAAGTGTGGTCTTCTGTAAAGCCCTCCACCACATAAGGACTCCATACAACATTATGGGCTTGACTATGGGGCCATAGAGCCAGAGAACCACCTTCGGTGAGAGGCCCTACCTCTTGCCAATAGCTCCTCTACAGCAGTATAGGGCAATCGATGCCTTCTTGGCTCTCTCCTCGATATTCGGCTTCCATGAAAGCTTCTTATCCAAGATGAGCCCTAAATACTTCAATGATCCGCCAGTTGCAGGCAAATACCTCCCACTTGCGGCAACAGTGCCACAGGGATCTTGTATCTTCTACTAAATAAAACCATTTCTGTTTTATTTGGATTAATGGCGAGTCCACTTCCGACCGCCCATTTTGTTACAACTAAGAAACTTTCCTTTCACCATAAGTGCTACATCGTCTGCATAGGCAATCACCCGACAGCCAAGATTCTCTAGTTTTTCGAGAACGTCGTTAACGACCATAGATCCATAGAAGAGGAGAAAGAACCTATGAGGGATTTCCCGCATGATACCTTAACAGCCTGCTGCAGCTGCGCTGGTTTGATGCCATCCGGTGCCGGGGACTTGAACGGTTTGAACGAAATCAAGTCAAGTGTCGCTCATCCAGAAGGTCGACAAAGGCCGTGTAGTCAGCTCCGAGAGATACCTCCGCAGAGGACGTGTTACTAGGGAAGTGAATATCAAGGAGCATCTGAAGTATATCTTCATTTACATCCTTGAAATACCCCAGGGACACCGGGTTTTTTGCGAGGATGCGCCTGAATCTAGAGGACTCGTGACACTCCATTTTTTCGCAGAAGCTCTTCCACGAGATCCTCTTAGCCCTTCTTAGCTCGGACTTGTATATCGAAAGTCCTGTTTTATACAGGGCCCAATCGTCAGATAACCCACTCCTACGGGCCGTGTTAAATAGGTGTCTACAGGACGCCCTAATTTCCGAGAGTTAGAAAGTCCACCATTGAGGTTTCCCTTTGCCCTTCGGTGTTTTCAGTGGACAGGAGCTCTCCAGTGCAGTGCTGCACGCCGAGCTGAAAATCCATCCACCACATCGGCGCGCACACTCGAAATTTTTAACTATATATCCTTCTGTTTATCAGGCGTTACATCTGTAGCACTAAATTTTGTCAAAATATAATCCACTAACCGGAAATTTCGCTCTATTTTACATTTTCGCCATTCTTCAAATAACTCCATTTTTGAAATAGAGCAAACTCGATTTGGAAAAAAAATAATTAAAAATTATTGGGGAAAGTGTGGTACTCGATCAAAGGTTATTGTATAGCTTAAGGTTGCCGTTATACAATTTTCAAACATTAGCTTGGATATATGCGGATAAAAAAAGTTGCATACGTTAAAAACTTGAAAATAAAAAGAACACAAACATTTTTATATGAGTTTTCAAAACCCCGTACAACGTATTAGCTACACGCAAACCAAGTATTAAATTGCATTAAGTATACATACATACCATCTAAATTAAAGTCCTTTTCATCAACAGTCGTATTTTCCTCTGCAAACCTTGTTAAATCACTATTTATATTGTATTTATTTGAAAACATAAAAATGATAACACCGTATCACTTCGATTAAACTTGCTATAGTTAACCATATTAGAATATTTTACGCAATTCTTACTTAAAATTGTGACATATCAAGGGTTGTTATAATCAGAGTACTGTCAATTACTTGATTGTTACATTGACTTTTGTCCGCCTACTATGATCCAGGCGAATCACTGTGGAGGGGTTTGGCAAAGGAAAGGTAATCTCGTCCCAGAGGATGGAAAAGATAAGTGGCAATATACCAATCGCCCTCCTCCCGAAGGACAGCACTACCAAAACAGTTAACTTCACTAAGAAGTTTAAGGTCACCCTCGGAAGCAAGGATGAGTGGAACGACTCCACCCTTGAGCTGCTGCTGAGGAACAATACATTGAGGTGGTACACCGACGGCTCAAAAATGTCGGAGGAAATTGGTGCAGGGATCGCGGGTCCACGCACCAAGCTCTCCATACCTATGGGGGAGTTTCCGAGCATTTTCCAAGCAGAAGTCTTTGCCGTAAGTCGGTGCATAGAGATAAACCTCCATCGCAACTATCGCAATGAGCGGATAGCTATACTCAGTGATAGTCAAGCAGCACTAAAAGCGATCTCCTCCTACGAGATCAGATCGCTGCTAGTGCAGGAGTGCAGAGAACGGCTGAACAGCCTTGCGAAAAGAAACCCGGTGCACCTAATTTGGGTGCCAGGTCTCAAAGGAATAGCCGGTAACGAACTGGCAGATGGGCTCGCCCGCTCCGCAGCCTCCACCAAAATGGTAGGTCCTGAACCCTTTACAGGGGTGGGTCCCCATACCATAAAGGAGCTACTCCGCAAAGAAGAGTGAATGGGCAGTTGCTAATGGGAGGGTACAACATGAGGAGGTTCAAAGTTGTAATCAACCTCCCCAGGAATAAACTTAGGCTACTGCTCGCATTTTATACTGGCCACTGCAAGCTAAATAGGCATTTGTATAACATGGGCCTATCTTCTTACACTGACTGCCGGTTCTGCGGAATGGAGCCTGAAACACCGGAACACCTGCTGATCGATTGCACAGCAGTCTGTAGACGCAGGGTTAAGGCCCTGGGATCCATGTTTCCGGACAGGGATTGCATCGACTCACTAGCACCCGGTAGAATATTGGACTTCATCAATGTGCTGGGGCTTAGTGAGTCCATGTGATTTAGGAGAGGGCACAATAGACCTAAGCTCGCGGTGCATTCCTCATCAATAAATCTAATCTAATCTAATCTAAATCACTTGTTCTGACATTTTTGGGTGTCGCACTTTTATATGTAACTGGAATGATTGTCGTTATTGATGTGTATGAGAGCACGACAGACTGCAAGCGACAGCTGTCAAATATTAAAATACACACGATCTTATGGACACAGTTATTTAAACAGCTGCACAACTATGTAAAATGTAAAATTATTCAAAGCTCTAACAAACCTGACGTTAGTTTACAAATAAAAGCATAAAATAGCTCTGTTATATCATTTGTGATAACAATTTATAATTTAAAACAAATAAGTTTACCTATTTACTTATTTTTTGCATAAAAAATTTCACTTTGAACAAAATATTAAAATTCATCAATCATTGAAGTGAAAGGTATTAGTATGGCCACAACGAAATTGTGTACATGCAAAATGAACAGCTGTCTTGTGTACATGCCGGTCATTGTTGTGTCGCTGCCTTCTTACAAATGTTCATATAGAAGGATTCACGACGTCATATACAGTTCACTGTCGTGCTGCCATGTCGTGTCGCGCTATATGTGTTAAGCTCTTAAGGTCTAACAATCGCTGATGACTTGAATTGATATTTATCGTTCCAGTGTAACATCAACTAACAAATGAAAATGATATAGTTAATAAAAAATATGTTAAAACATTTTTTGGTGGTTATTATAGCAATTTCTGCTTGTAGTTTTCTTTACGGAATATATAATTATAATGTAGAAATTGAGTCCAATGCTTGTCAAATGACGTACATGTTTGCACCACCTCAGTTCTCGGTATGTATAAGCAAGTAATCGAAGAAGTATTGGCCGTTTTTATTATTATTGGTTAAATTTTAGAATAGGGCAAAATTTCGATTTTTATTTTATATTAAATAATGCAAAAATAACTTTTATTCAACATTTCACATTTGTTCAATTATTTTTGTTCAGACAATAACAAAAGGATTGCATTCTAACTAATAATCAGTGCTAGCTTACGTTCGTATTTTACAGAAGAACCAAAAGAAATAAAGAAAACAAATAATACCCCAATGACAGGAAATGTATAACACATTAGTTTTCCGCATGGAATTCCTTTCTGCATTGGCGGCCTTCGGCCGCGCTTCAAAAAAATAACCCTCGGCCGGACCAACACCTGGACGTGCTCAGTTCTTTTGCGTTGAACTCTTTTTTTTGCGTTGGCGATCTTCGGCCACGCTATAAAAAAATAACCCTGGTTGATCCAATACCCAAGGTGACTGAATTACTTTCGCGTAGTACTCTTTTCTGGATTGGCGGTATTCGGCCACGCTTTAAAAAAAATAACCCTGATCGAGTCAATACTCAGGGTGGCTGAAGTACTTACGCGTAGTTCTTTTCGCGTCGGCGGTCTTCGGTCACGCTTTAAAAAAATAATTCGGTCGAGCGAATACCCAAGGTGACTGAAGTACTTTCGCGTAGCACCCCTTTATGCGTTGGCGGCTGTCGGCCGCGCTTTAAAAAAAACCCTGGTCGAGCGAATACCTAGGGTGACAAGTACTTTTGTGTAGAACTCCTTTCTGCATTGACGACCTTCGTCCACGCTCTAAAAAAATAACCCCGGTCGAGCTAATAATCGTCGTTACTGAAGTACTTTTGCCTATTCTTTTTAATTCATTATTTGATATTTAATACTACTTAGTTGTTTATTAAATTTAAATAAGAAAATATCCATATCCATGGAAAGTTTGTTTATACTCATTTTAATTTGAAATATTATTTGTAGACGCATGTTTTTACTAGAACTAAGATTGCTAAATAAAAAAAGAGGAATTATAGCGAAAAAGAGAAATTTCAGCGAATTGCTCATATTTGCTTATAATCATATGTCAGCGCTCCAGTTCCTCATAATTGTTAGCACATAAATGCTGCTCACTACGAGTGTAAAAAGTAATTTTTAAAATATAGAGTTCTTACTTATAAAACCTGCAAAAAGTGTAAATTGTGAATTTGTTTAAATGTTTAACGTTTAATTAATTGAATTTGAAGTCAAAAACCTGCATTAAGTGTGTTAAATGTAGTGAATTAGCTTGTTGAAATGTTCGAATTTTAGGAATTTTTTAACTTTGTAATCGAATATCTCGTAAACTAAGCGTTTGCGGTATCTGTAATCCTGCACATTTTTTAATCGGAATTGTGTCAGATTTTTTTTGTGTAAAACTCCTGTTTGGGTTGGTGTACTTCGGCCTCGTTTCCAAAACTAACCCTTGTCGGTCCAACACTGGTATGTGCAAAATGTGTTTTTTTTTTTTTGCGAAAAGATATACGATATAATCCCCCTCTGGAGTAGCTCCCCTATTAGCACACACTCCATTTTTACCGAAATTCGTTTTCAGTCCTCGACGGAATCGTGTCGGCGATGTACATTAAAAAATATATTGCAGTATTTTTCTTTTCTTAATAAAGAAACCGGTATCGGTTCGACCGCAGGCCGCCAGCGCACAAATGAGTTGCAAGCGCTTTAACACTGGCTATTTGTCAGTTTGCAGCCGTTTTGTTATTGTGTTAAAAATATAAATGAACAGATATTTACTTATTGAATACAATGTTTTTTACAATTATAATATGTATTAAATGTATAAAAAAGAATTAGTGAAGAGTATATAAAAGTGATCTATATAAAAGTAAAATACTTTTTAAATCGAAAAATATGGACTTTAAATAAATGAAAAATTTAAATAGCGGGAGGCCCAGGAAACGTGCTATTTCGACGGGGTCGGTCCAAAGGGAAAGGGGTGTTAGATGAGTAGGGTTGGCAGGGCATGCAAAGAGGTGGCCAGTGTCATGCGGAAATTCGTTGCATGCAGGACATATATTGGTTATGTCTGGGTCTATTCTGGATAAGTGGGACTTTAACCTACTATAATATCCAGAACGAAGCTGCGCTAGGTTCACTCGTGTTTCTTGCGGCAACTCGAGCTCTTCGTCTGCGATGGGTGGTGGCTTGACTCCAAGAACGCCATTCTTTGGTAGGGAGTCGGTGAAGGTGTTGATAGCTCCACTGTGAATGGCGGAAGTCAGTCCGAAGTCCGGTCGGCGTACTGTACCGGTCGGCGTACTGTACGATGTCGACGTAGTTAGCTCCTAGGAGGCGGTTCCGCTCCAAGCAGGTGGCTACAAGTGTGATTTCTACGAAAACATCCTAGCAGCAACTGCTTGGAGAGGAGTTCATTATGCTCCTTAACTGGGAGCATACGTGTCTCACTATGTAGGTGTTCGTTGAGAGACATCAAGAGGCATCCTGTCGTGGTCCGGTGTGCAGTGTTCTGGCAGATCTGGAGTTTCCTCATCTGCGTACCACTGCATCCAGGCGACCATATTGGTGCGGCGTAATTGAGGCCCGACCGGCCGATTGCCTTCTATGTTGCCAACAACGTTTCTTTGTCTTTTCCCCATGTGCTGCCGGCTAGCGACTTGAAGATTATGTTGCGGCTCTGTACCTTGGCATGGGGTGTGAAGGAGCATAGACTATCAAAAGTTACACCTAAAATCTTAGGATTATTGACAGTCGAAATTTAGACGCCATCAACTGCAATAATACTATATATTCCATTACCGACGTCAATACCGTACAGTCATCTGCGTACGAGGTTATGGAAACTCCCCCTGGTGGCTGTGGGAGTTTCGAGATTTGGAAGTTAAACAGAAGCGGGAAGAGGACACCACTCTGCGGTACCCCTTGTTTGATTCTTCTCAGTTTAGATGTTTCACCTCGAAATAGTACGGAAGAAAGTGGACCGCTCAGGTAGTTCATGGACCACTTCTTCAGTCCCGGAGGGAGCGTAGTTTTCTCGATGTCCTGGAAAAGCGTTGTGTAGTTGAATATGTCAAAAGCTTTTGACAAGTGCAACGCTACGAGGATCGTTCTATCACAAGGTGGTTTCTATTTGAGGCCACGAACTATCTGACCTTGGTGAGATAACTTACTTCCGTCGAGCCTAGATGTTTTAGTATAAGCATGTTGACTCCATCAAGGCCAATGGATTTAGATGATATTGATTTGTTGATGGCATTCTGACCCTCCTCATCGGTGAAAGTAAGTGGCGCGCAGTCGTTTGGCATTTTGCGCAGCCGTCGGTTAACACATCGCTTCGTTTTGTCTACCGGAGGTTGCAGTGTAAATTGCCGACTAAAATAGCTCGCGCACATCTTCGGGTTCGAAGAGGCATGACCAACTTCAACTCGGTCGTCATGTCTCTTCGGGTTAGACAAAGCCTTGACAGTAGCCCAAAGCTTACTCACACCGGTGGAGAGGTTGCAGGACTTCAGGTGCTTTATCCATTTCGTCTGCTTATGATGGTTTACCATTCGTCGAATCTCTAAATCGAGATCCTTTATTCGGGGATCCCCGGGATTGGCATGGCGTAAGGTGTCGCGCTCATTAGCTAAAATGGCTGCTTGGGGCGGATTTCCGCTATTCTTCAGGCCGGGATGAAGCGAGCGGTAGCTGCTGCGATTAACTTGCGGAAACGACGTTCGCCAACGGATACGTCCGTAGGAATGGGTAGAGCGATGAAGGTGCTGTCGGTAAATTCTGAGACCGACCCAATTAGCTTTGTTAAAGTTACGAAGATGGGATTGTCCACAGAAACAAAATCAGGGGGTTTCACAATCGAGATAATTATGGGCAGATGGTCTGATGCGAGAGTTAGTATAGGCCGCTAGGTTGTGCTATTTATCAGACCACCACTAGCAATGGTAATATCGAGGGAGCTATTACAGGTACCCATAACAATGGCGTGGGCTTCGTCATTCATTGTGCAGAAAGTCGAATCGTCAATCTGTTCAACCAGCTCCATCCCCCTACGATCGTTTGACTGGCAGGAATGCCAAAGATCGTGGTACGAGTTAAAGTCGCCTAGTACCAAACGGTTTTCACCACGAAGTAGCGCGCCTATATTCGGGTGATATCCTGTAGGGCAACATGTAACTGGGGGATGTATGTATTAAATATTTCGAGCTCGACATCGCCTGACCGGATATCTATACCCTGCGGTCGATGTCTTCATCGATTAGACGATACTGCACTGCCGCCTCTGTTGGCCACTCGGGTTGAGTGGCAGCGCGGCGCGCGAACTATGTGCAGATTGCACAGCCGTAGAGGCAAGTGTCGCAGTGTTGCGTTGGCAGCATGGGGCCTAGTAACTCGTGGTCCACTCCCTGTGAGTCCTAAGGCCTGAGCAGGTCTTAAAATGGCTCCATCCATTGCATGTGTTACACCTGACCGAGGTGGAGTTTGGATGGAGCCTTTTTGCGCAAATGCAGCAGAAAAATTCCTCCGGGCGCGGGTTGGACTCAATGCCAGCACGAGTCAGGAGGATACGGAGCAATTATGCTGCAAGGCATTGCTGCAATGACGGCAAACATAGATTAACACTTACCGATCCAAACGGAACCGAAAAAACAGCCCTTGGTCCGATTAAATTCGGGTCAATTCCGGTGCGTAGAATCGGCTGTCGTGGGAACCATTCTCGACGGTATTCTAAGGCTCTCCCAAAATTGTTCAGATCGGATCGTTAAGCATATAGCTGCTTTAAAAACTGAACGATTGGAATCAAGTGCTTAAATGGAGATATTTTGGCATGGGTTATAGTTTAAGGCAATGGTGCCAATATCCGCAGAAATTCAGATGGGATCACAATAGTATATAGCAGCCATACAAACTTTTGTTATTTTATTGTTAAAATAATTCGTATATAACAAAATCTTGACTATAATTTTAAAAATTTTGCATCTAAATATATCGGTCTTCGAACTATGTATTATAAATAATTTTCGCGGCATTTTGCAGATAGTATATTTACATTTAGAAGAATGTTTGTATCACCAAAAGCTCGTCAAGATAAATGTAGAGTTGCGGGTAAATCAAATTGATCAACCCTAAGCTTTTAAGCTTTAATGGGTTGTATCAAGTTGGAATTAAAAAAAAATAATAATTTTTTTTATTCTATTTTCTTAATGTACATATATTTAAGAATACACACAGAAAATTTCATATCGTTCCGGTCAATATTTTCGAAACTACACGGAAATTTGAAAAGGCGTTTCAGAGTGCTTGGAAGTTAAAGATGTTTTTTCTTAAATTTTAACACGAGCTTTTTAAATATATTTTTTATAATTAAACTAATGTTTTTTCTCGCCCATAAATATTTTTTTATTATTAACAATTTAAGGCCGAAATTTTGGCAAAGGATCGATTTTTTGTAGAATCCTCCATTTCGTCAAAAAAAATTATTTTGCGTATTTCTTCGTTTTGTTTTACTAGATTTAACATTACTTTACAGCCAAGTGCTCCAACACTCTGCTTACGTACGCAATTATTGTCAAAGTAAAAGTTCAAAAAAAACTTCAAGGCGGTAACCGGCAGGACCTGCGAAAAGGCAAAAAGAACATATGTATGTATGTATCTATGTATGTATGTATAATGTTTATACGGCAACGATGACCTTCCCTGTGGTGCTGTCTTGCTTTCTTGAACCAAACGTTTTGACTGGAAATTTTACCATCCCTACAACTGTCGAGCCTACGTAACCGCAAAGGATCCGAATTTTTTTTTGGGTCAAGGACTGTCAACTCGGCAGAATTCTGTCGCTACAAAAACAACAACAAATTGGAAGTTAATGGGAAGTGGTCCCTGTTGCAGCGTATTTCCACAATACTGTTAGATTCTACGTTATCCTTTTGAAGGCGAGACTTTCCGTTGGTTTACATTTTGTCATATCTATAAATAAATCACAAAGCCAAAATATAAATTTTTGGTTTAGATTTTGAAAAATCATTATTTTTTTAATTCACTCATTTTTAGTTTAGATTTCAATACCACTGTATTAAATAGTTTATATGTTATTATAATAAAATTGAATGTACAGTTTGTCAAATATTTAATCATGCAAAATTACAAATGTATTATATTTTGTTTTTTCTTTATGAAAGTGAATTTTTGAATAAAAAGGAAAGGAAACTGAATAGGCCTATTAAATCTCAGTTTTTATTAGCGAAATTACTGGAAATATGCCGTTAATTTTCAGAAAATATTTAAAAATGTATAAAAAGACATATGATCAATTAGTTGACTTTGTGAAATAAAAAAGTATAGATCGCCGTAATATTGCTCTGCTATTCTAGTTTTTCTTTTCATTCTATAACTAGAGTACCCATCCAAACTTTACTGTGGCTGACTACTACTAATACCATCTACATTATTTCTAGTCAATAATAGAACAAGTTATGAACCAATGTGCGTATATAGATTTCAAATCTGAAGCCAAGCATAAAAAATTGGGCGTGTCTGAAGCACTTCATTTCCAGCAAAAAAAAAGTTCTTCAAGAGGAGTGGATAAAATTTTATGTAAGATCTACCCAAAAGCTTGTGGAATCGATGACCGACTGCCTTAGAGCCGTCAACAAGGGCTATCCCACTAAATATTAAAATCCAACACTTCTCTTATTTTGCTGTAGTAATGCCAAAATAGATAAAATCGAGTTAATACTTTTCAGTCAATATATAAAATTTAGTCTCTTCCGTTAAGATTATGACAGATATATTTCATTTGAGGATTATTTTAATATAATTTTCGTTTAAGGGAAATATGTATGCAGTGTCTACTTAGATATAATAATCAGTTCTGAGTTTGCTTTCGCTTATTTACTTGGTGTGGGGGCTAACGAATGTCGTATTGCAGTGATTGCTTTATATAGTGTGGAAAGAGCGCAAGTAAAATTTATTAACTCTAAAAACTTAGGGACAATGGAGCCATTTCCTTCAGAGTAGCCAGTAACGATTCTTTTATATATGACTCAAGCAGCACACGACTTCCGGTTCTAGACCAAGTATCCTCTGGGTAGCCAAAGAACATCCATTTGATGCCGAGCTAAAGTGAGACGGCGAAACATCCCTTCCACAGGGTGAGCTGGGTTTGGGACCCGCCACGTAAAAAACGCCCCAATGAAGAATTTCCAGCAGCCTCTGATGAGAGACCCTCCTTTTGAAAACGACCATAGCCAACGAATTAAGGACGATGTCCTCGTTAGAGTGAAGGCGATTGATGGGACAAGGACTGAGGCGAGTAGGTCCTTGTGCCATTTAACACATTGACCATATAAAGAAGCGCAAATTCGGTGTGAGACTCGTGGTGGGAGAGAGACTGCGTCGCCAAGTACTGTCATTCACTCCGGTGGATAAACGTCTGGCCATAATCCGCATCAAAGCGAAGTTCTTCAACATATCGCTGATTTGCGCCCACGCCCCGATGGAAGAGAAGGGCGATATGACCAAAGATGCTTTCTATTAGCACTTGGAGCGCACATATGACAGCAGTCCTCGCCTCCATATCAAAATCGTACGTGGCGACTTTAAGCTAGGGTGGGCAAAAAAGCTATCTTTGGCACTACGGTTGATAAATTCAGCATATAAGATGAAACATCAGCAAATTGGTTGAGACTGATCGACTTCACCCGGGGGCCGAAAGATGGTTATCTGTAGTACTAGATTCCAATATCGAAAAACCACCAACCAGATCAATCATGTTGTGAGATATGGAAGATACGTCTCCAGTGTTTTAGATGTGATTACGTCCCGAGGTCCTAACATCGACTCGGACCAATAACTTGTTGCAGTCAAGATTCACACCCTCGACTGTGCAGCAAAAAGCGCACGTCAACAAACATAAGAAAGGTTCCACGTCGAGAAGTTACAATCACAATAGACACCCGAACGATTTTCTACTTGATTTGCACTCCTGCTCTCTGAGAGCAGTCGTCAACAACTTGGTATAAGGGAACTGTGGGACGGCATTTCAAGCTCCTTACGTACCATTGGTTTTCCGAAAATGCAAAAGAACAGCTGGTACGATGAGGAGTGCCGTGTCGCAACGGAGAGAAATCAGACTGCCTACCCCGCAAAGTTACGATTGACCACAGCACGTGCGGGGGTAGATACCGATAGTTGAAGAAGGAAGCAAGACGCATTTGGTCTCAAAAAACAAAATTATTTAAAGTGATTTTATGAATGAAAATGAATAAAAATGCATGATTGAATATAATAATGTAATATATTAAAATAAAACAAGTAAGGAAGGGCTAATTTCGGGTGCAACCGAACATTTAATATTGAATATATGAGTAGGAGGTAGTGCCGACCAGATTTTATCTATTTTTGCTCATCCCACATACTAGTAATATGCTACATACTCAAAAAAATGTTAGCTCGGTTTCATTAAGGTACCTTACATACTATCACCAATCATATGGAGCAAGGTTAAGTGTGATGTCCGAAAATCTTGGTAATAGTTTGTGGGGAGGTTTTGGTTTTTCAAGTTTTCGCGCAATTATATCTATTTTACGCGCAAAGAAACACTGTTATGAATAAAACATGTTCTGCAATTTTCATTGAGTTGGCCCAAATATTGGCGGATATATCCAGCATAAGGTCACCTATAAGTTCGAAAGTCTTCATATTAGGTATATGGGGGCTGAGGAAAGAATTTACCAGACTTAACCCATTTTTGACCGAGTAAAGTACTACTGCCAGGAAAGGATTCTGTGCGAATTTCAATTTCATATATCACACATTGAACGATATTTTCGGTCAAAAGTCGAACTATAGGTATCGGGTCCACATGGTCGGTACCTAGGGGCTTGAACAGGTTTGGTTGGGTTTGCACAATTATTGGTCAAAAGGTGGCTTACTTTAAGGGAATTATTACCGCAAAATTTTATTCGGATATATTAATTGATTCTTTATTTGTGTACTGGGAATTGAAAGAATCAAATGGAATTTTAAATTGTGTTATATGGGAAGTAGACGTGGTTGTAGTATGATTTCGCTCATTTGCAGAGAGTAACATAGGAATATGAAAGGAATATTACGTTCCAAATTTTGTCGAAATCTGTGAGTCCGGTCCCGAGATATGGGATTTCTACAGAAAGTGGGCGGTGCCACGCCCATTGTCCAATTTTCACACCGGCTCCGATAGAGCCCCCTTATACCATCTAAGGACTGCGTCGAATAAAATTGTCCGTTAATTTTTTTTCCATGTCGTGCAATTAAAAATTTTAATTAAACAAATTTTTATCGTAGTAGCTCTGAAATAAATGCCAAAAAATATTATGCATCCGTTAGAGTCAATAAAAATTTATTTAACGCGAAAATGGCAAGCGAAGTGGAAGTGCGCGAAAAAATTATTAAATTTTTTCAAAAGAAACCGCAGTGGTCGTTTAAAAATATTGCCAAAGATGTAGGGGCTAACTCTAAAACCATTTCTCACGTTGTTAAACTCTTTAAGGAAGATATGCGTATTGCCAGGAAGAAAGGTTCTGGTAAAAAGACGGGGCCACATGATCGAGAGAAGACGAAGAACGTTGTTACCATTCTCAAGAAAGACTCAAGCATTACGGGCAGGAAATTGGCGAGGAAGGCTGGCTGCTCAGACTCTTTCGTACGCAGGACGGCTAGGCTGAAGACGTACAAGGTACAGAAAGTTCCGGATAGAAGCGCCGTCAAGAACGAAACCGCAAAACAACGAGTTAAGAAGCTGAGGAAAGATTTTGTCAATAAATTCGAATATTGCGTAATGGATGACGAGACCTACGTTTTAGCGGACTTTTCTCACGTTTTAGCGGACTTTTCTCAGCTACCTGGACAGGAATTTTATACAGCCGATTTTCGAGGTAATGTTGCTGAAAAATTCAAAGCCAAAAAGGTGACAAAATTTCCAAAGAAATTTCTTGTGTGGCAGGCAATTTGCAGTTGTGGCAAAAGGGGCAGTTCATTCGTTACATCGGGTACAATAAACACCGAAATATATGTTAAGGAACGTTTACAAAAGAGATTGCTCCCATTTTTAAGCCAACATGAAGTGTCCTCGTTTTTTTGGCCTGACCTCGCTTCATGTCACTATAGCAAAACAGCCTTAGAGTAGTTCCAACGGAATGGAGTGCTTTCTGCACCAAGAGAAGCAAATCCACCTAACTGTCCAGAACTAAGGCCGATTGAGAGATACTGGGCTTTAGTAAAAAGGGAGATGAAGGCCACAAAAAAAGTGACCAAAGACCTTCAAAATTGTAAAAGAAAGTGGTCTTCAGCAGCTATGAGAGTATCGGACACTACCATAAAAGCACTAATGGACGGGGTTCCGGAAAAAATAAAAATATTTATTAATAATATACATAATTATTGGTTTATTCTTCAGTTTTTCAAAATTAAAATAAATGTTTTTAATAAAATATTTTAGTTTATAAAAATTGGACAGCTGGTTTAAAAGATTTTTTCATTTTTATAACGGACAATTTTATTCGACGCAGTCCTTATATACCACCCGCATATAATTATTTAGCAGGATTTTAGTATTTAATTAAAAAAAAAAATAAATAGAGCGGTACCATTTTATGCAAGTGACCAACCGAATTCAACGCGATTTTTTTAAAGGGAAGAAAGACGGGGAAAATGTTTATGCTTATATGTTAAGTAGAAACCACGTAGTTTACTAAGAAAAGTTATTCAAAGCTCGACCTCGCCCGACACTATAACAAAAACACTAATTTCTTAAAAATAAAAAAAAAAATAGTTTTTTTAATGATTCATTGTTTTCCCGAAAAAAAAAAACAAAATAATACTTTAACTAAATTAATCTGTATATCATTAATGTTAAATATATACCATGTTGTCCAGAATCCATAAAAAATATTTTCCAGAATTCGCTTCACGGAACATAAAACCCACTTGCAATTTCGAGAACACTAGAGAGTTTCACGAATAAACACGTGCGTTCTGAACAAAATCTAGATTCCGACTACTACTTAATCGGTTCATTGTAGAACGGTTACTTAGGTACTAAGAAAAATCAATTTTGAGTAGCATCGCTGAAGTTTGTAATTTTCATTTTTGTCCGGTTTTTGAAGGAAAATGCTCCTATGTACGACGCACAGACATCCCTAACAAATCAAATGCGACATGTTATTATACATAAAAAATAGCGGATTAACTGCAGTGTTAAAAAAAGTTCAATCATAATTTGGGATGAGTGCACAATGACTCTCAAATATTCTCGAAACATTGCAAGAACTCAGTTGTGATAATTTACTACTGTCTGGTGATTTTTGACAGATAAGTAATTTTTTGCTCTACTCTATCCAATGAAATTAACGTACATTTAAACAATGGTTATGGCGAAATTATGAAACACTCGAGCCTTCTAGTATATATTTGCAATATTAAATTTCGTTGCTTTGCTTAAACGATAATTGATTATGTCATTCGTTTGTAAAATTATGGTTATTGTCCCTTTTAACAGCACCAATATGATAAATAAAGAGCTTTATGTTCGATTGATTTCAATATAAATATGTATGTACCTCGGAGATGAAGCATAAATCAGAAATGAAGCTAAGTAAGCAAACGTGTAAGCGACTTGTTATTGTGCACTTTTGTATACGTTAAACTATTTGTTATTTTTGTTCAGAGAGTGAGAAAAAAATAACACTTTGCCATTTGATGTTCAATGGTTTTCTCGCTGTAACCAATTGCAATTATGCCATGCTGCTTGTTCTAAGTTACCCTTATATGCGTACCTTTTTTCTTATATTTGTGTTAAGAGAATGATATACATTGGTTATTAAATCTCATTACAGTCTGTTAAGGGTAACACATTTTTTTAGCGAATGAGTTACCTATGTGTTCCCTATAACATGTGCATTTGTTAGCACATAGGTTACCTGTGCTATACATTACAAAAGTATTTGTTGCACAAATTTCACTCAGTGTTATTTAATTGTAAAAACTTTACCTATTTTCTTAAACTAATTGTTAAAATTAATTAATACTATATATGTATACATACTGCTGTGTTCAAAATAATAGGAGTGCCCCTGAGGAAAATATTTAATCCAAAAAATGTACCATGTCAGACTATGAGCGTCAAGCACTCTTCAAGAAATAATGTTTGTCAAAAAAGTCTTGCGGTATTTTCGCTAGTTGGCGCTGAAAGCCCGTAGATCTAGTTTTATTCGGCGCATCGGGTCATGCTATACCTTTTTGGAAAGCTCATTTCACGCGCTAACACGTGTTTGATTGATTGTCGTTTCTTTTAAGTCGTTCGTGAGTTATAGCGTCGCAAACATGGAGCAAAATAAACAGAAAATACGGCATATTTTACAGTACTACTACGATAAAGGCAAAAAGGCATCTCAAGCCGCCAATAAAATTTGCGCAGTTTATGGACCCGATACAGTTTCCATTTCCACCGCACAACGATGGTTTCAACGTTTTCGTTCTGGTGTAGAGGTGGTCGAAGATGCACCACGCTCCGGAAGGCCTGTCGTCGAAAATTGCGATAAAATCGCTGAATTGGTCGAAAGAGACCGGCATAGTAGCAGCCGTAGCTTCGGTCAAGAGCTGGGCATGAGTCATCAAAAACTCATTTCAATTCCAATAAAAAAAAAAAATTCAATAAAAATACCGCAGGACTTTTTTGACAACCCATTATTTCTAACGGTATTCCGCGAATAAAACACAAAGTATAAACTGAAGCTGTTTACATTATTTGCATTATTTCGCTGTTCACAAAAAGAGGAGTGTGAGCTACTAAGTGTTATAATACATTTTTATTTAAATTGTTTTATTTATTATGATACAGTGCTATATAAGAATTAAAGTATATTAAATTATTCTGTACATCCTTCACATGTCGTGGTTGTAATACAGTGTTCATCACAAATAGGTTTCTCACATACTGAACATATTTTTTTAGTTTTGCGACGTTTTTTGAATTCACTTTGAAGACATTCATAGCATAGACCAGTAATCTTTTTCCTTCCAGTTGAATCGCGCTGCTTCTGAGGTCTCAATGATACAGATGATGTTGGCTGCGTATTTGGATTGACAGCTCGACCAAGAAGAGATTCAATCGCAACTTTCGTTGAGAAATGCCTCATAATTTGTGCATTATTCGCACGATTTTCAACGAATGGAGTACACAGCTCTCTGCCCAATTGGCGATAAAATAAGCGTCGTTCATACGCAAAATTTAAAAGGTCATAAAAAAACTGACACATATGAACGCCAAACCCTTTGAGGGTTTTACTATACTGACCTAGTACCATTACCCTGACTTGGAATTACTCACCCCCCAGGCAATAATCCGAAAAATGTTCCACAGTGTAATTGGAGACATCATCCTTTCTACCACCTTTATGAATAGGGGTAATGCATGTCAATTTCCAATCAGAAATAAAATCCTCAGTGGCGAGAGATTTACTGAAGATAAGCATGAGAGGATATACTAAGGCATTACAATTTTTTATAAGTACGGGCGGAAGCCCGTCCAAATCCAATTTGGCAATATCGTCCTGTGAAAGACACAGTGAGCCAAAATTTATGGATGGGAAGTAATCAGCTGAAAAAGTGGAACTAGTACCAGGATCATCTAGAACATAGTTCGATTTGAAAAATTCAGCGAACAAATTGGAGATTTCGACCGGAATGCATGCCGACTTATCACCCCAGCGTAAAGTAGAGGGAATGGCCGAATTCGCTCTTTTAGATTTTACAAAGTTCCAAAAGAACTTCGACTTAATTGTAGACACCGTGTTATTAATAAACCTTTTATAGAGGAACTTATCCAATTCATTATATGGTTGTATGTGTTTGAGCGGGATATTATAATGACAAAATTCCTGAATTGATTTCCTAAAAATGGAGAAACTATTTGCTGTATTACGTCCCGATAGTAAATCATCCCATTTAATTTCAAAGAGCTGATTGTTGAGTCGTTCAAAGTCACAAAGTGCAAAATTAAAACTAAGCCCATCAATAGGTTTAACAGGAGCGAAAAGATAAGTATCCACCTCAAACGCTAGCGGAGAATGATGGATGGTGGCTGGAGTAATTGAAGAGAATCCATCAAGAAACCTAAATTTTAAATTATCACTGAGAAAGACTAAGTCAAGAAATCGATCGAGACTATTTGAATATGAGTTGATTTGAATCAGATTGAGACCAAGCAAGCTATCAATGAGAAATAACTCCTGAGAAGACGAAAAATTTGAAGGAATAAGAGTAGGACTATAGGAACAACCAGACCAGACGATATTGCTTAAATTAAAGTCACCCAAAACACAAATATTATTCTCTTTCACCTTATTTAATACCAGTGAGGAAATATTATTTGCGTGCAACTTATACAACTCTAGCGGACTATTAGGAGGGATGTATGAGACTGCAATGAACAGAGCATCATTGACACAGATACATAGTTGGTCCAGAATAGAATCTTCATTCTCAAGCATAATTAAGCGAGAACGATATTTGCGATGAACTGCTAAGAGAACTCCACCCCCCTTAGACAACGTCCGGTGTGTTTTACGTGGGCACCTGCTGACGACAGCCTTACTCCACGGCGCTCAAAAGCACAGCGGATCAAATCAATGCGTTGATCAGCGCCCTGAGAATGCAAAGCATTTTCAGTACCAATTGGCAGTGTGGAATGGACACACTAACCACCTTGGTAGGGTTCGAGGCCCATCTAAAACCTCTGCCGTGCTTTGGGTCCGGCACCCGGTTGCAATGCAACTCCACATTCAACTGACAAAGCCAGTTCTTCCCGCGATTTGGGTTTCAACCACAACCACCACGATACTCCCCGAGGGGCCAGTCCGCACGAGCAGGTTGGAGCGAACTCCAAGGGCTCCTGCTCCCCGTGGTACCAGAATTAAGTCTCCGGTCAGACCTCGTAGCCGAAACTACTACCAGTTGAGCTTGCATACGGCTCTGGACTGGTGGCCAGGGGTTGGACCCCATACACACATCACTTACACACCCCAATCATACAGAAACTAACCCTAACTTCCAGCTAACCGCCTTCGCCGCTTAAATAATTCACGCGCAAACGACCCTAACTGTTCGGTATTCCGACTAGTGGAGATCACACCACTAACATCTAATCGTCCATCAGTCCAGCTAATCCCCATACCACCCAGATCCCTAATGTCCGAGTACATCGGGCACTCCGCAATTAAATGCGACCAGTTTTCTGAAACTGCACCACAAAAACACCCCGACGTATCCGATAGGTGCCTCTGATGCAAAAATGCATTCAGAGGCCCATGCCCCGTAAGCAGGAAACCCAGACTCAGACAAAATCTGAAGTCTGGGTTATCCACAACGAACCCCACGTCCCGAATGTACTCGTACGTCACTCGGCCGTTAGGACTATTGTCCCAACGTTCTTGCCACCTACACCTAACCCTATCATACCCCCAGCCAGTTTTTTCGTGATCTCTGTCCTTGCGGAAGACATAATAGAGATTTGAGTCAAAGTATTCGCTATCAAAATAACTAGAATTCAGCCAAGTCTCAACAATAACGATAATATCGAAATCCAAACGTGAAGAAAAGTTGCGAATAATATTTGATTTACACCTAATACCCGATAAATATTGGTAGTAGACCTTAAGACAGGAGCCAGTTAAGGAAGGTGCAGAAAACGCATGAGAAGAATCGCGATTAACAGGCGCATCAACTAATCTGCAGCACTGTTTTCCCCTCCCTTTGGAAAAAACTTAAAGGGACGCAACTTAATGCCAGAAGGCCACATTGAAGAGAAGAAAACAACATTAAAAAAAGATGGCGACACACCTAGCTTAAAGTTTATCCTCTTAAGATTATTCATATCGGTATCTTTCTTAATTAATTTATAACATAGAAGATGCTCTCTATCAACATTAGTATGTTTAACAACAAAAGATATAATATCTTCCTCAGTGACTGAGCTCTTAAAGGAAGATAATTGAATCCATTTCTTGGGTATGACGACATCAAGATCAACATTGGCAATAACACCAACAACAGTTGAATTGGCTGGGGATTTTTTGTTCCTGGTATTCACTTTTAACTTCAAATTTCTGTTAGCAGTAATTGAGGTAGAAGAGTTCAGGTTAATAGAATCATCAACGGCGACAGATTGAGCAGCATTGACAGCGACAGGGGGGCGAACTGGTTTAGCAGCAACTGTTGGATTGTTATTGGCTTTCGAGTGAGTGTTGATGTTCCTACCAACAGCGTCAGCATATGTATTGGCACTATTATTATCAGCAGCAATAGAGCGAATGGAGCAAGCAGCAGACGGAGCAGCCGAGAGTGCTTTCGAAGTAGCGGGAGCGAGATAATCCATACTCACACTATCGATGGGAGCAGAAACAACAACGTTCGGCGAAGGAGCATTTGTACCCGCAATAGTCGTAGAAGTAAAGATAGAGTTGGCAGTAGTTGAAGCTGCAGAGAGTGCCTGCGGTGTAGCGGGAGCGAGGTAATTCCCACACACATTATTAGCAGGAACAGCAGCGTTAGAAGGAGCAGCGATTGTAGAGTCACTTGTACCAACAGCAGTCGCAGCAGTGAGAGAGGGGTCGGCAGCAAAGAGAACATTCGAAGCTGGTGCAGAGAACTTGCCATTATAGCACAATTTCTTATGCCCAGTGCAGATCTCTGATTTGAGTTCGTTAAGCTTAGCGATTAACGAATTACGATCATCACATAATTGCTGTATTAACGCGAGCGCCTTCGCTTGTTCACTTCTCAGTGAACTTACTTCCAATAAAAGAGAATTAAGCACTACATTTTCTTTATTATGTTTGCTATGCTCCAAAAAAGGTTCAGTTACTTCACTGTTCGATTGTTCAGCATTTTGTTGTTGCGAACTTAAATTATGAGTACACTGAGTATTGCGCACTGATGGCGACGCAGGCGGCGAACGAATCGAATTTCTCCGAATTACCGCGCACACTTTACAGTAGAAAGCATTTTTAGATTTCAGATAGAAATCTACATCAGCCTATGATAAATTCACACACGACAAGTGAAAGATTTGATTGCATTTATGGCAACTAATCTTGGGGTGAGCACGGTCAACTCTATGCCCGCAAACACACGGCATTAATAAAGATAAAATAAAAGAACGCGGAGCAGAAAAAAATACGTCAGTACACAGATGCTAGTGGAAGAGTTGTGAAGAAATTATCCATAGTAATGTTTCTACCGGATCATTTGTATGGTGCCACCAAGTCTTTAACAACTCTTTCACCAACATTCTCACGACCATCTTTCGATTTCCCAGTGTAAAGTTGTTCAGTAAGTGGATACGAATTTTCAGCATCACATATCCACCATACTTTAATTCTATATTTAGCTGGCTTTGATGGAATGGATTGAGTGAATCTAGTTCGACCACGGTATGGATAAAAAATACTCATTGCTGGGGGATATAATGGATATGAATACAGCTGACACATTTCCCTTGCATTGTCAGTATTTGAATTATTTGCGCCAGAAGTTATCAAAATAGCCAAAAATGCATAAAATTTCTGCAGCTCGAGATTTTTCCACTCCAATTGTTTTTTTTTCAGGATTTTTTTCATTATATGCTGTACACGTTGAGATTGCCTTTTTATTAGTATGTCCATTATGATATCAGCCATTTCCGGTGTGAAAAATAATTTAAATGTGTCTAGATTAGACAACAAATTGGTGTTTCTATTAGGTCCACATATTTCTCGCACAATATTATGTCTCTCAGCTTGATGTTCACTTTCTTCATCTTCATCCTCTTCATCTTCACTTCCATAATCTTCTTCTTCGTCATTATCTTCATTGTAGAATTCCAACTGAACACGTTTTTTTTTTCTTTTCGTCCGAAATGGAAAGGGGAGAGGGACGACTTAGGTACCTAAATATCCATTGACCTTGGCACTCCGTTTTCGTTATTTCTGCGAGAACTATAGACTATGTCCCCATATATACAGTACCTGTCCAATAAATTACGAACGAACAAAAAAATTATCCGGAGTTCTAACTTTAATCATTAATAAAAACATAAATATTTGGCGTGTTTCAAAAAAAATTATTTTTTATATGCTATATACATTAAACTTAAATTATCATATTTTGTATTGAATCATATTCAATATTATTAAATTGTATTAAAAATATTAAATTTTTGTTTTCGTTCGTAATTTATTGGACAAGTACTGTAGTTATATCCTATGCCATGTAGCCAATTTGCACAGAAAACAAAATTTTATTCAGTATACTAACGACTTCTACATCTGCTCCACCTGGGTACCCGGTCATTGAACGAATGGTGAAAGTTTGGTCATTGTCCGGACGGCTAAGCAAAATCTGTTAAAAACTAAAAAGCAAGTACAAAAAATAAAAACAATGGGATTTCTTAAAGGATACGTCATTTATTTTAATTAGTGGGTAGAGGACAACACTGCAGCGACGAAAAGCGTGAAATCATCAAAAATCTTAAAAAAACGGAAAAACTTATAAAAAAATTAAAGAAATACTCGGGTACTCTGATCGAATGATGTCAAATGCCCTGTCCTACAAAAATAAAGCCGAAACACGTAGACGAAAACGCAAAACTACTAAAAAAATCGATCAAGGCATATTCCAGTCGTCTAAAAAGATCCCAAAGCGTCGTCTAGAGAAATAAAGAAACGTCTAGATCTTGATGTTAGTGACGTAACTGTTCGTAGACATTTGATAAAGAAACATATTGAAGCACGGCTCCAATTTGCCAAGGACAGGTCAATTGGTGCTTGGCTAGGCCTAGGCTAGTTTACATACATTTGTATGGAAATACGTGTTGTATTTACGCTCATATTGTACAATATAGATAATTTTTTGAAATTTCTTACCTCTCGATTTGGTTGAAATCAAATTGTCTGCCTTGTTCACGCTTGGCGTGGCAATAGCGTTCACAAAAAATGTAACATTTTGAGAAAATTAGATTTTTCTTAACCTTTAAAACGCTCTAGCCGCTAAAGTATTTGACCTAGATAAACATACAAACCAATTTGGACATGTAACGAACATGAAAACAGATAAATCAAGCGTGCGAAGTGATAGAAACATACCAAAGTTCATATATTTTCATACAAAATATATAGGGTCTAGCCAAGCACCATTGGGTGTAATATTATAATATCCTTTTTTCGTCCTTTTCGATACGATATCCTTGAATTTTTTTTCTGAATTCTATAGACAATAAAATTCTAGGAAGCTACCTGGAAGCGCAAGTCGTTTGCTACACTCTAAATATATTTAAATAACATTTAGAAACAAAATATGCCTGGCCAGACCCGAGGGTCTCGATGTTAACCCTCATCGATTTAATATAATAATCGATAATTTATTTTTTCATTTAACTGAGTATTACAAATTTAAAAGTGCATAAAATGAACAATTCGTGGATAAAAAATAAATGAATAAAATTCTTGCTTTTGTTAAAAAACATAACTTTGTATTTTATATTGTGATGCACTCCTATTATTTTGAACACAGCTGTATAAGTATGCATAGTTATTAATTGATGACTGTCTTGTCATTTTTAACGTATGTAAATATATATATTATTACAAGTTATATAAACAGAACATAAAACGCAGGTATAGGCATAACTTTAGAACAATAAAAATATTATTTTTTTTCACAACTTTTGGTAATTTGTACTGTATTCAGTAAGTTTCTGTAATACTTTTCTTAATTTTCTCGTTTTACACACACATCCAAAAACCATCGCGATCCTTTGCCATCTCTGCCAAAATAACGCCTCCGATGAAGACCATATTTTTTGGTCGTAGCGAATGTTCAAGATCAATTTTAAACTTTTGCAAATAAGAATATTTTTTATTCTTTCTCCCTGTACAGTTTTTCACTTGCAATTACTTACCGCTAAATTATCCACATCATTCTTGAGCACACGAATCACCAGATGGAACGATATGCTTGTACAACTCCGGTCGTATATCGATATCGGCCGTTTGTATGTTTTTAAACACTAATCCAGCGATGCCTTGTCCTTCAACGTTGTTTTCAAATGTAAGTGTACTGCATATTATGAAACGGTTCTCAAGCGTGGAAAGACAAAAAGATCGGCTAGCAAGGTTATGGCATCAGTATTTTGGGACGCACGTGGTATATTATTCATCGAATGATTACTGAGCCAGTTTTAATCCATTTCACTGTGTGTTTGGAGGCACTTCTATTCTACTATTCAAAATATTAGCAATTGTATTATTTTTTAGGAAGGATTAGTTTGAAATTGTACGCATATACTTCATCGTTCCCGTTTAAATATTGCACTGCTCTGTGCAATGCTTCGAAAAGATTTCTGTATATCTCAAATTATAATAGACCTTTTTATCAATACTCTTATTATTGCGCTATATTGTTTTATGCTAGATATTGCGTTCTGTTTGTTATAAATGCATGTGCGTTCTTCGCCCATAATCTAGCAAAGTACCCGCAATGAATTGACGACGAAAATGTCAATGCTATTTTTTGTTGTGATATTAAAGATATCTGACGGGTACGTCCTAAAAAAAACTGCCTGATTCAGGAGCAAAATCAGTATAACTCATATTATAAGCATGTATGGATATGCAAATTTTTACTTATTTCTTTCTATTTTTGAATTACAAAAATTTTCAAATGATTCTTAAATGAGTTTTGAACAAATGCTTATGATTTAAAATATAGTTTATGTATTTATGAATTGTATTGAATTTTAACATAAAGAGATAAAAAATATTCTATGCTCTTACCCTGGTTCCAAGCTACCTCCCATCAATTTTCAGCTAAATCAGTTCAGCCGTTTTTATACTCTCGCAACAATGTTGCTAAGGAGAGTATTATAGTTTTGTTCACATAACGGTTGTTTGTAAGTCCTAAAACTAAAAGAGTCAGATATAGGGTTATATATACCAAAGTGATCAGGGCGACGAGTAGAGTCGAAATCCGGATGTCTGTCTGTCCGTCTGTCTGTCTGTCCGTCCGTCCGTCCGTCCGTGCAAGCTGTAACTTGAGTAAAAATTGAGATATCATGATGAAACTTGGTACACGGATTTCTTGGCTCCATAAGAAGGTTAAGTACGAAGATGGGCAAAATCGGTTAACTGCCACGCCCACAAAATGGCGGAAACCGAAAACCTATAAAGTGTCATAACTAAGCCATAAATAAAGATATTAAAGTGAAATTCGGCACAAAGGATCGCATTAGGGAGGGGCATATTTGGACGCAATTTTTTTGGAAAAGTGGGCGTGGCCCCGCCCCCTTCTAAGTTTTTTGTACATATCTCGGAAACTACTATAGCTATGTCAACCAAACTCTACAGAGTCGTTTTCTTCAGGCATTTCCATATACAGTTCAAAAATAGAAGAAATCGGATAATAACCACGCCCACCTCCCATACAAAGGTTATGTTGAAAATCACTAAAAGGGCGGTTACCGACTAACAAAAAACGTCAGAAACACTAAATTTTACAGAAGAAGTGGCAGAAGGAAGCTGCACCCAGGCTTTTTTTAAAAACTGAAAATAGGCGTGGCCTCGCCCACTTATGGACCAAAAACCATATCTCAGGAACTACTAGACCGATTTCAATGAAATTCGGTATATAATATTTTTTTAACACCCTGATGACATGTACGAAATATGGGTGAAATCGGTTCACAACCACGCCTTCTTCCAATATAACGCTATTTTGAATTCCATCTGATGCCTTCTCTGTATAATATATACATTAGGAACCAATGATGATAGCGGAATAAAAATTTACAAAAATACGGTATTTGAAAAATATGTAAATGATGAAATCTCGATTATCACTTTATCATGCGAGAGTATAAAATGTTCGGTGACACCCGAACTTAGCCCTTCCTTACTTGTTATCTCTTTATGTTAATATTCAATACAATTCATTAAGACAAAAAATATATTTTAAATCATAAGCATTTGTTCAAAACTCATGTAAGAATCATTTGAAAATTTAATTTCTTCTTCAAAAAAAAAAAAAACAAGAAACAAAAATAGCAATAATAACAAGTAAGGAAGGGCTAAGTTCGGGTGTCACCGAACATTTTATACTCTCGCATGATAAAGTGATAATCGAGATTTCATTATCCGTCATTTACATATTTTTCAAATACCGTATTTGTGCAAAGTTTTATTCCGCTATCATCATTGGTTCCTAATGTATATATTATACAGAGAAGGCATCAGATGGAATTCAAAATAGCGTTATATTGGAAGAAGGCGTGGTTGTGAACCGATTTCACCCATATTTCGTACATGTCATCAGGGTGTTAAGAAAATATTATATACCGACTTTCATTGAAATCGGTCTAGTAGTTCCTGAGATATGGTTTTTGGTCCATAAGTGGGCGAGGCCACGCCCATTTTCAATTTTTAAAAAAAGCCTGGGTGCAGCTTCCTTCTGCAATTTCTTCCGTGAAATTTAGTGTTTCTGACGTTTTTTGTTAGTCCGTTAACGCACTTTTAGTGATTTTCAACATAACCTTTGTATGGGAGGTGGGCGTGGTTATTATCCGATTTCTTCCATTTTTGAACTGTATATGGAAATGCCTGAAGAAAACGACTCTGTAGAGTTTGGTTGACATAGATATAGTAGTTTTTGAGATACGTACAAAAAACTTAGTAGGGGGTGGGGCTACGCTCACTTTTCCAAAAAAATTACGTCCAAATATGCCCCTTCCTAATGCGATCCTTTGTGCCAAATTTCACTTTAATATCTTTATTTATGGCTTAGTTATGACACTTTATAGGTTTTCGGTTTCCGCCATTTTGTGGGCGTGGCAGTGGGCCGATTTTGCCCATCTTCGAACTTAACCTTCTTATGGAGCCAAGGAATACGTGTACCAAGTTTCATCATGATATCTCAAGCTTTACTCAAGTTATAGCTTGCACGGACGGACGGACAGACAGACGAACGGACGGACAGACAGACATGCGGATTTCGACTCTACTCGTCACCCTGATCACTTTGGTATATGTAACCCTATATCTGACTCTTTTAGTTTTAGGACTTACAAACAACCGTTATGTGAACAAAACTATAATACTCTCCTTAGCAACATTGTTGCGAGAGTATAAAAAGTATTCTATGTCCTTACCCTGGTTCTAATCTACCTCCCCACCAATCTTCAGCCAAATCGGTTCAGCCGCCTTGAGTTATAAATGTTGTAACTAACACGACTTTGTTTTATATATATAGATTATTCTTTTCTATCGCCCTTTCTCTTTTAACATATTAATATTTCGATAAGCTTAAATAGTTTTTCTCTCTTACTTACGCTTTCTCTCATTCAATTAAAAATTGCAATGTATCAGTGTTGGTGAACAGCTGGAAATGTTTCAATGTGTTTGTGCATTCTGTTACCTCCATCTTGCAGGGAACATGATTATAATATACATATGTATGTAGGTATATCCACAATTTCGTTGAACAATAATATGAAACAGTTTTTATAATAATACTAGCGGAATAATAATAATACAAATTTATTTTAACATCAAATTCATTTATTCACACAAAAGAGTTTTTTATTAATATCTAGCCATTGAAATGGCATATCAGTTGGAGTCATAGGGATCCGCGGTATAAAAACTTTTACTTTTGATTTAGCAGTTAATATCGTAGCTTCAATCAAACCGCGAACAGAAACAAGCAATAAAAAATGTCATTTGAAATGTCAAATTGTATTGCTGAACATGACTCAAACAAAGCTTCGATGTTTGAGATGTCCTTAGGATTAATGAATACAATGGTTCGGGTGGAGTTTTTAATGCTGGCAAACCTTACAACACATCGCGTATCACCTTGAAAGTTAGCCGGAATATAGATTTGTTTGATAAATAATTTGATAATCTAAATAAACATAGTGTATTTATATTTATTAATATATATGTATGTGTCTTGCATTATATAATACGTATAATTAACATTTTCAGAGAATAGACTTCGAAGAGAATGACAAGTTTCGCAATTACGGATTGTATTACTACAATGAAGGCCGTATACCAATTGAAGTGCACAAAACTCAATTCACTGGAGCACCCGTTATTTTTGTACCAGGAAATGGAGGTTCTTATAAGCAAGTAAATATATTCGGGATTAGTTCCAAGCATATTAGGACGTAGGTTGCCTTTTGTATTTCGGAATCAGAGAACAAAAACGAATAATAATAATATCACAGTACAACAGCTAATCTGGGGGGTGAGAAATTCCAAGTCAGGGTGATGGTACTAGGTCAGTATAGTAAAACCCTCAAAGGGTTTGGCGTTCGTATGTGTCAGTTTTTTTTATGACCTTTTAAATTTTTTCCTTATCTTGATGTTACATCGTCAAAAATTGTTACTGTTAACTACGCAAATAGCCAGGGATAATGGGATGCCCAACTTATTCCAGTGTGAGAGCGCCTCAAAAAAAAGCGTTTTTTATAACATTTTCCATTATGGCCAGATCGAAGAAAGTAAGAATTTTTGGGCATTTAAATTAAAATACCTAACATTTATTACGATTGTAAATTATTACATATCGGACTTTTAATATATGGCGAAACTACCTAAGTCCTGTTTTATGCTTTTATAGTATATTAAAACAACTGACTTTTGATCTTTCAATACTTAATAAGGTGAATGAATTGAGAACTAACAGGCTTAAGTTCTCAATTATTAAATGTTTTAATCATTGGTAACTGAAAATTAATGCTACTATGCATCAAATTGCAAAACATTTCATGAAATATATTTAAATTTCGCATTTTTATGATTTTCATTGTTTCACATTTTTCATAAGTGATCTTGAACGGCGGAAACAAATTCCTCCGTTCACATATATTTTGGTATAATTTCAATCTGGCCGTCCCAGTCATTCCAACTGCAAAACGTCAAAACCTACCCAATCCAGTCAACTGTCAAAGTTCGGTAGGTGAGCGGCTCTCACATTTCCAGTGACAGGAGAGTTGGGCAACTCTTTATCTCTGCAAATAGCGCTCGTAGCGTTCAAAACGTTCGGAGTACAACATCAAAAATAAGAGTATTGCGGTAAAGTTATGAGTTACCAGATTGCAATATTAGGGTTACCAAATACCGAAATATAAAAGTCAACCTACGTATTAATAATAGGACTCTTATAATTCACATACGTGTTTTAGGTACGTTCCTTGGCATCGGTAGCGTTGAGAAAAGCCAGAGAGAGTGCTACTGGAATTCATTTGGATTATTTTACTAGTAAATATATTTAACACACTTGCAGTAAAAAAAATATTGTAAAATGTGAAATTCTTTCTTACATGAAAATACATTTTTTAATATATTTTCAGTCGACTACAACGAAGAGCTTTCAGCGCTTTATGGTGATTATTTGGAGCGTCAAACTTTATATTTAAAGACTTGTATAAAGATTGTTTTGAAGCTTTATAAAAGTACTGAACAAACTGCAAAAGTAATTATAGTTGGTCATTCCATGGGAGCGGTAGTGTCGCAAGCAGTTTTAAGAGATCCAGAATTTTCTAAATTCATCAATACCATAGTATCCTTATCGTCTCCTATAAATAAGCCTATTTTAGTTCTTGATGAAAAAATACATGCATTTTATAAAAGTATAAACAAAAATATATCTGTTGGACGGTCCTCTTTGAAATTAAATAAAAATTCAAATTTTTGTTGCGCTACGTGTAGTCGCTTTCTAATGAGCAATCATACCAATAACGAAGATAAAAATTTGAAAAATGTATTGATAATCACAATTGGTGGTGGTAATCGTGACGTACTGGTTCCACCTGGCTTTACAATTTCAAAATATAGCGATATACATGCAATGGTTTGTAGTGTCATTAAGCTATTATATATTTATATTAGGTATTTTTAATGAAATATATAATTATTTTAAAGACAATGTCAATACCTAAAGTATGGTTAAGCTGTGACCATTTGTCCGCAGTCTGGTGTCTTCAGCTGGTGCAGGTTATTAATAGATATATGTTTGACATCTCTGCCAGTGACAAGCAAAATTTCGTTTACTTTACTAAGGATAGAATACGTCGGGAGCAGGCTGCGCTTACTCACTTCGTGGTTTGTATTTAAGTTTTGATTTAAAACTCAATATAAAATATTTTATTCCATAGAAATTAAATATAATTCAATCAAAAGAAATAAACATTGAACAGGAAGGTAGACATAACAGTGTATGGCGGGAAGACACTTTAAGAGTATTTTCGAAAGCGTTTAAAGAAGGATCAAAAAGTAATTTTATACAATTAATTCCACTACGGAGACATAAAAAACACACGGTAAGCATTTAGACCGGTAATATTTCGAATTTTAAAAAAAGTAATACTTCTGTTTAAAAGTTGGTGAAATGGAGGCATGAAAATACAACTGTCTGTTATTTTTAGAAATTATGCATTGATGTTACTCAATTGGAGTCGGATGACTTTCTTTTTGGATGTACTGTAAAGTCTAGATTTAATAACGACTTGTTCTGGTAAGAATGTAATACAATATTCTTAAAAATTGAACTTTGATAACTATATAAATCCTTTAGCGAGGACAAAGCCTCACTTTCTCATAATTTTCAAATATTGCCATCGATTAAAAATAAAATGCGTTCAGTGGCAATACTAGATATTAAAAATTTGAAGGAAACGTACGTAAATTGGACCCATGTTGGTTTCTTCGTTCGTGCTTCTCGCAAACCGGTAAGAACTCATTCACTCGTTAATGTTTGGTTTGTATAATTATTTTTTGTTCTTAATTGACCATTCAATAACACTGGTCAACAAATTTGTAATTATACCCTGAACAGGGTATATTAAGTTTGTCACGAAGTTTGTAACACCCAGAAGGAATCGTCGGAGACCCAATAAAGTATAAATATAAAAGATCAGTATGTCGAGCTGAGTCGATTTAGCCATGTCCGTCTGTCTGTCTGTCCGTCTGTCCGTCTGTCTGTATATATACGAACTAGTCTCTCAGTTGTTAAGATATCTTTTTGAAATTTTGCAAACGTCATTTTCTCTTCAAGAAGCTGCTCATTTGTCGGAACGGCCGATATCGGGCCACTATAACATATATCTGCCATACAAACTGAACGATCGGAATCAAATGCTTGTATGGAAAACTTTCACATTTGACAAGATATATTCACGAAATTTGGTATATGTTATTTTCTAAGGCAACAATGTAATCTCCGAAGAAATTGTTTAGATCGGTTAACTATAGCATATAGCTGCCATACAAACTGAACGATCGGAATCAAGTTCTTGTATGGACAACTTTCACATTTGACAAGATATATTCACGAAATTTGGTATATGTTATTTTTTAAGGCAACAATGTAATCTCCGAAGAAATTGTTCAGATCGGTGAACTATAGCGTATAGCTGCAATACAAACTGAACGATCGGAATCAAGTTCTTGTATGGACAACTTTTACATTTGACAAGATATATTCACGAAACTTGATATATGTTATTTTCTAAGGCAACAATGTAATCTCTAAAACACTTGTTTAGAACGGATTACTATAGCATATAGCTTCCATACAAACTGAACACATAGTTACTAACAGAAATGCACCTGTGAAGGGTATTTAGCTTCGGTGCAACCGAAGTTAACGTTTTTTCTTGTTTTTTTTTTGTCACATGAAAATTTATATCAAATTTTGAATATACTAGGGCCACCAAATAATAATACATCAATGAAAAAAATGTACACATCATGTTTTCTTTTGACACCAAAACATATATTTTCATAAAAAGTACAAAATTCAGCCACACTTACAGAATTATTTTCTAATATCTAATAGATACTTATGATTTTCTTGAATATTTGACTTCCCGTAGGTCCCTTTTAAGTCTCCAACAATAGTCTGCTAGCATTCCTGGACTCCATTTCCCTTAATAACGCTTCTCCATTAAGCAAGTGTCTTGAAAGAACCTCTCCCCTTGTTCGTCACTCACAGCACCCAAATTTGACGGAAAGATCATCAATGAA